>NC_053494.1:221422823-221475323 GCF_905171775.1 Rana temporaria | reverse complement strand
TACAAGCATTATTCTAATGTATACCAGAGCACGGTAAGGTGACCAGATTTTTTAAATGAAATCCGAGGACATATTTTTTTTTACTAGTAATAGCGGCAATCAGCGACTCTCTGCCCATCGCCGCCGCCCGCCTCACAGCCTGTCAAGTCTTACTCTCCGGGCCCCGGCTACTCCTGGGCAGAGGCGGCTCTAGGCTTTGTGAGGCCTTAGGCAAAGCTTGACACGGGGCCCCACTCTCGCCCATGATGGGAAAATTAATTCAAGGACAAGAGCCTCTTCCCCACAACCCTGGCTGGTGGTTGTGGGGGTCTGCGAGCAGGGGGCTTATCGAAATCTGGAAGCCCCCTTTAACAAGGTGGCCCCCAGATCCTGCTCTTTAATAACTAAGGGACTGGGGCCACCCTGTGATGTCACCTGGTGAACCCGCCCACTTGTGGCATGCTGGGTGATTGACGTCACAAGGGGTGGTGTCACCGATATTTACTGGTTGTTAGGGATGCTGGCGGCCCCGCTCCTTAGTCAGGGCTCATAACGCTGCCTGAGCACATCAGCGTTAAGGTCCCCTGTCCCTCAAAACTGGGGTAATGCATTGGGTAAGTTAGGCGGCCACGAGGCCCCTGTGAGTGTGAGGCCTTAGGCGACCGCCTAATTAAAGAGCCGCCTCTGCTCCTGGGTGGGGAGTGGAGGAAGATCACTAGGAAGGCAAGGAGATAGGCAGGCAGGCAGCTGGCCGGGACTTGAGCCAAGGCAGAAATACATGCAAGGGGAGCTGAATGGACACCCGAAACTGAAGAAATATTCCCTCCGCTCCGACCAATACATGATCATCAGAAAGGGGCACAGATAATGGAAAAAAAATACACCCCCTAAGCTAGCAGGAGCAGCAGAGCGGGGGGGGGGGGGGCTGTAATTCAGATTTTCTTTTTTAATTCTGCATTAACTGTCTTTGAAGTTGCCCCAGCCCCTGTTCAAATCCGGGGACAGACTTGGTCCGGGGACTGTCCCCGGAAACCAGGGATGTCTGGTCACCCTAAGAGATGCCCTGCATCTCCAGCCATTCGCCTGTGTTAGCAACCCTGAGACTCCTCCAGCCACTTGCTAGTGCTACCAGCCCCGAGATCCCTCCAGCTGTTCGCCTTTTTATCAAAACTCGCCTAGACTTCACTGTGAGAGGAACAGTGCAGCTAGCTGTTTATGTACTGTATACTGCCATTCTGATCCAGTCTTCATTGTTAATTCCACTCTGCACCTATTTAGTAAACTTCAAGTTGCAACTTCAATTTAATGCCCCTTTCACACTGGGGCGGGGGCGGCACTGGCGGTAAAGCTTTACCCTCAATTTCGCTGCGCTATTCGGCCGCTAGCGGGGGGCGGTTTTACCCCTCGCTAGCGGCCGAGAAAGGGTTAAAACCACCGCAAGGCACCTCTGCAGAGACGCTTTGCCGGCGGTAAAGCCGCGGTGCACCATTGATTTCAATGGGCAGGAGCGGTGAAGGAGGGGTATACACACCGCTCTTTCACCGCTCCAAAGATGCTGCTAGCAGGACTTTTTTTTACCGTCCTGCTAGCGCACCAGTGTGAGAGCCCCCAGGGACAGCAGCGGCTGTTTCAGGTCACTTTGCAAGGGCCATTTTTAGCATTATAGCGCCTGCAAAGCAACCCAGTGTGAAAGGGGTCTTATTGTTTGATTCTACCTGCTATTGGGGTGAATTCTGAATATTTTTTTCTCTCTGGACAACTGCTAGGTGGTTTATTGCCCGTGGTGCATGCTGGGAGAGACTATAAATAAATGGGGTGACCCAGGGGTGAAAACTTAGCTACTGAAGAGTGTTGGGGAACTGGGTGGAAGCTACTGCAAGTGCCGCCACCATGTTTCACGGTGGGGATGGTGTGTTCAGGGTGATGTGCAGTGTCAGTTTTCCCCACACATAGCGTTTTTTGTTGAATTTTGGTGTCATGTGACCAGAGCACCTTCCCCCACATGTTTGCTGTGTCCCCTCCCCCACATGTCTGCTGTGTCCCCTCCCCCACATGTCTGCTGTGTCCCCTCCCCCACATAGCTTCTCACAAACTGCAAACAGGACTTCTTATGTCTTTCTTTCTCCAATGTCTTTCTTCTTGTCACTCTTCCATAAAGGGCAGATTTGTGGAGAGACCACTAATAGTTGTCCTGTGGACAGATTCTCCCCCCTGAGCTGTGCAGCTCCTCCAGAGTTACCATGGACCTCTTGGCTGCTTCTCTGATGAATGCTCTCCTTGCCCGGCCCGGTCAGTTTAGGTGGACGGCCATGTCTTGGTAGGTTTGCGGCTGTGCCATACTCTTTCCATTTTCCGATGATGGATTGAACAGAAGCTCCGTGAGATCTTCAAAGCTTGGGAGATTTTTTTATAACCTAACCCTGCTTTATACTTCTCCACAACTTTATCCCTGACCTGTCTGGTGTGTTCCTCGGCCTTCGTGATGCTGTTTGTTCACTAAGGTTCTCTAACAGACCTCTGAGGGCTTCACAGAACAGCTGTATTTATACTGAGATTACATGACATACAGGTGGGCTCTATTTACTAATTAGGTGACTTCTGAAGGCGATTGGTTCCTCTAGATTTTAGTTATCAGAGTAAGGCTGCATTCACACCTAGGCGTATATACGCCTGAAGCGCGACGCCGCAGCCGCCCCTCATACGCTGGAGGGATGATTTTCCCGGACCTTTTTTTCAGGTGTCTTTCGGCGTTCGGCATAGGAGATGTGAACCATCTCCATAGAGGGGGTGAGGCTGCATTCACAATCGCGGCGTTTTGTCGCCGCGGATCGCGGTACAAAACGCCGCTATTTGCCGCCGCAATTCGCGGGACAAAACGCCGCGATTCAGTACGCCTAGGTGTGAATGCAGCCTAAAGGGGCCGAATACAAATGCCCCTCCCCGCCCCCCCCCCCCCACACTTTTCACACATTTATGTATAAATGTATCATTTATCATTTTCCTTCCACTTCACAATCATGTGACACTTTGTGTCTTCCTGCTGGCTGATCATATAAAGAGATCTTCTACTCACAATCCTTCATCTTAGCGAAGAATCCCTCTTGTCTGGGCAGAGATCTCCCCTCCTTCCTCTTCATACTGCCGTGGAAATCATTCAGCATTTGCTTCTGGAAAATGACGACTTTCACCATCCGGACAGATTGGGGCGATCTGGCGAAATCGGCCACCGATTCCAAAATGGAGTCCGCCACCTCCGATGAGGAGACGTTCCCCATACCTGCAACACAGTCCACAAGGTTAGAGTTTAATAGGAAAGTGAAGTAAAAACACAAAAATGTCCCATACTGTAGACATCGTACAGGAGATGGTCAGAGACTGCAGACATAATACAGGAGCTGGTCAGAGACTGCAGACATAGTACAGGAGATGATCAGAGACTGCAGACATAATACAGGAGATGATCAGAGACTGCAAACATCGTACAGGAGATGGTCAGAGACTGCAGACATAGTACAGGAGACGGTCAGAGACTGCAGACATAGTACAGGAGACGGTCAGAGACTGCAGACATAATACAGTAGCTGGTCAGAGACTGCAGACATAATACAGGAGATGGTCAGAGACTGCAGACATAGTACAGGAGATGGTCAGAGACAGGGGACACAAGGACACATGGATGGCGTCAGGAGGAATAGGGCAGTTTTGAGACCACAGAGTCAGTAAATGAGCAAACTGCTTCAGTCAAACCTGAATGATTCTAATTGGCAGCCAAATGCACCAATCAGCACCGTTCAGTTCTTTCTTGTGAAATGGTGATTGTCTCCAACGAGTTGACCAATCAGATTGTGATCTGGTAAACGGGTCTTTTAGAGATGATGGTGACACGGGGGAGGAATATGATGTGTGGGAGTATATATATATCAGAGCACAGACCTGTCCCTATGGCGGGGAAGGCCACGGATGTCGCCTGGAGTCGGGCGCACTCGGTCAGCGCCTTGGTGATGAAAGATTTTATTCCACTGGCGGAGTTGGTGCCGAGCATATGGAGGATTTTCTTGCAGCGAAGATTCCCATTCTGTGTCACAATGTGGTCTTTATTACCCCGAGATCCTGGAGATGGAAAAAAAATCCAATAATAAATAACTGCTATTATGCAAGTCCATATTATCCAATCACGTTGTCCCAAAAAAAAAAAACTACTCCTAACACAAATCCTCTACCCCACAAATTTCCCTTTCAAGCACAAATCTTCACTCCTCACTCCAAATCCCCTCTTCCAGAACAAATACCCCCCAATCATCCCTACTGCCATAAATCCCCCCCAGCAAAAAAAAAAAAATATTCCCCCCTCACCATATTACTTTTATAGCACAAACCCCTCAAATCCCCCCTTCTTGCACAATACCTTATTCCTGCGTCTGCATTACATGGTGCAGGAATATCTAGGGGCAAGAGCAGACTTGAAGACCTTTCCAACAGAGCATCCACTGGGTTAATGGGTCTTGAGGATAGACCACTGGCCAGAACTTGCTCAATATGCAATTGAGTTACTGGCCTGTCCTGCATCCAGCATTCTTTCTGAACGCGCATTCAGTGCTGCTGGAGGGTTTGTAACAGATCATAGAGTGCGCCTGTCCACAGACTCTGTTGATAGGCTCACATTCATAAAAATTATTCTGTCTTGGATCAACAGCTATCAAGCACCTGATGCTGATGTACCTGATTGAATTTTCTATGGATGTGGGATTCCTTGAAGACTGTCTATGCTGAGTGACTATCCCACTCCTCCTCAATCTTGATGATGCTAGCTTCTAAGAATATTTTGGTTTAGGGTACTACCACCACTGCCTAAGGCCCAATTTTTCTGCCCCTGTTTAACAGGGGCATGTAATTAATATTTTTGATCTAATATTTCACAGCAGGGCCAGTTCCTGCGCCCACCAAGAGTAACTGTGAGGGCTTACAGTGTTGTGGCACCACCAACACCTAAGGCACAATTTTCTGCAGAGTATATAGGGCAGGCTGTATAGTATATATATATATATATATATATATATATATATATATATATATATACTGCTGTTCAGAGTATATAGTGCCTGGGGAAGCCACACTTTTTTTGGGGTGTGAGGTTTGCCTTAATATCCATACCAGACCCAAAGGGCCTGGTAATGGACTGGGGGGGGGACCCATGCCGTTTTTCTCAATGATTTTCATCTATATTGCCGGGACCCGACAATACATTACATCCGTAAGCAGTTTTGAATTACTTTTTTTCCTTTAGAAATGTAATTTAGCTGCGGGACAGAGTTCTAAACACAGGAAAACTGCACTACTTTACAGGCATACTATAGACACCCCCCAGGCACGATATTTAAAGGAATTTTTAATTTTTATTGTTTCAATTTAAGCATTATTAAAATCACTGCTCTCGAAAAAACTGCCTTTTTTTTGCATTGATACATGTTTCCTGGGGCAGGACCCGGGTCCCCAAACACTTTTTATGACAATAACTTGCATATTAGCCTTTAAAATTAGCACTTTTTCACGTTCGTTTCCCATAGACTTTAATGGTGTTTGAACAAACCACAGGTGTTCGGCTCATCCCTAATGTTGAGTTTCATGCTCTGTAGGCAGGCCCGGACTGGCCATAGGGCAATCGGGCATATGCTTGGTGGGCCACGGCGGCCCACGGGCCGGTTGCGGCCCGCGAACGGCCCTCGATGGGGCCGCATGTCACATCTCCCCAGGGGTGTACCAAGGGGGGACGCCCAGTTTACCCGATAGCAGAGATCCCCCTGCCACCAACACAGCACCAGATAGAGAGAGACGAGCTGGGCGTATCACAGCCAGCTCTGACATTTCTCCCCCTCCCCTTGCTGCCCGCAGGACCAGTTAGAGGAGAGGAGCTGCTTCTACTCCTCCCCCTCCTCTCGTCCTCTCCTCATGTGTCTGCCCCGCCCACTCTCCCCGACAGACACTGTTCTGCTGCCTAAGGGATGTGGGCGGGAATATTTAAGATAAAGCCAAACAGAAAGGAAAGATGGAGTCTGAAATCCATCCATCCAGTCAGTCCCTCCTGCCTCTGAGTGAGTCCTGTGAGTACTGTAAACTGATGTAAGAGGTGCCCTTCATTCCCTTCTCTCTCCCTATTATCTATCTATCTTTAGATATCTATCTATCTTCCTTCCCTTCTTTCTATCTTTATCTATCTTCCTTCCCTTCTTTCTTTCTTTCTATCTTTGTCTATCTATCTATCTTTATATATCTTCCTTCCCTTCTTTCTTTCTATCTGTATCTATCTTTCTTTCTCTATCTTCCTATCTATCTATCTATCTATCTATCTATCTATCTATCTATCTATCTATCTATCTATCTATCTTCCTTCCCTTCTTTCTTTCTATCTGTATCTATCTTTCTTTCTCTATCTTCCTATCTATCTATCTATCTATCTATCTTCCTTCCCTTCTTTCTATCTTTATCTATCTTCCTTCCTCTTCCTATCTATCTATATTCCTTCCTCTCCTTTTTTCTTTCTTTCTTTCTATCTTTATCTATCTTTCTTTATCTATCTTCCTTCCTTCCTATCTATCTATCTATCTATCTATCTATCTATCTATCTATCTATCTTCCGTTCTTTCTTTCTATCTTTCTATCTTCCTTCCTTCCCTTCTTTCTTTCTTTCTTTCTTTCTTTCTATCTTTATCCCCGCGCCGCACCCCCCCCCCCCCCCCGGGCTGCTCAGTCTAAAATGCCCGGGCCTATTTTTTGTCCCAGTCTGGGCCTGTCTGTAGGAGATGGTGACATCCCCCAGAACAGGGTATTTACTGCTGCCAATATGACTTCCAGGTATTACAATGCCAGTCTAAGGTTTCTTACCCAGCTGGATGCACTCGTCTATCACACTCTGTCCCGCAGCGTCCAGGATGGCTTTAGACACACCTAGGAAAGAAAAAAGCAACATGATTAGGAGAATCCAACTGATATAGAAAAATAATTGTATGTTTTACTATAGATTAAAGGACAATATTGAGTGCTTATATGCCAATGTTAGGCTCTTTAATAACAGATGCAAAGAACACTGGATGGGAGATATGGGACTTTAAAGGTGCATTTTGTACAAATCCATACAACACAAACAGTTAAAAAAAATGGAAATATTTATTACATCACATAGAAAAAGATAAAAACACTTCATACAGTGCACCGATGTCCAATAACAATAAAAGCACACTACTTATGAGATACACCGCTGTTTCCACGCTCTTAATTCAACGCATTTCACCGTGAGGCGTGGGGTCATAACTCGTAATGGGTAAGGAAATATATTTCAAAGTGTGAGTCTGTTCAACTAACCCTGCACGCCCAAATGGCTAAGGACTGATCATCCACCTATACCGGATCTCAGGGATGGACTGGCCATTGGGACTACAGGGAGTTTCCCGGTGGGCCGATGGCTCAGTGGGCCGGCTTCAGTGGCAGTGGCCCGCTGCCCCCCTCCGCTCCTCTGTCTCTACCTCCCCGCAGCTCTCACCTGGGGGGGAACAAAGAAGCGGGGGGAGGACCAGAGGAGCAGGGGGGGCGACAGAGGAGCATGGGGGAGGGGACAGCTGGCCTCTGAGTTTCTCACTTCTGCCTAATCTTGTCCCATAAGGGGGGGCCATCAAACTGATTCTTTGCCCCGGGTGAAATAATATCTAGCTTCCCCACTGGTACTGCCTATAAGAGTACCAGTACCAGCCGTTCTACTCTAATAAAGTAGTGGCTAGTGACTAGTGAAGGGGGAGAGGGGGCTTGGGTGGCCAGGGGGGGTGCGGGAGTTGTCCGGCCGCCGTGGGAGAGATCTGTCAAAGTGGGCCAGTCTGGATGAAGTCCAGGGCCACATTTTTGTCCCAGTCCAGCCCTGCCGGATCTCCCGCAGGGAGGGGTATATCAACAACATAGGGTATGTAAAAGATACAAAGGTAAGACTTTCAAAAATTCAGAACATGGGGCTGCAGGGAGCCTAATAAATCACTAGATGGCACCAGGTACCATGATATCTAATAGCGATCACTGCTCGTTTGCTGTTTGTTAGAGGATCAGGCTCCAACAAAAGTAGTCCCTGGGAGCCTGATCCTCGCACAAGCGGCGAGCAGTTTGCAGTGTTGGTGGAGGCGGGAGGGACAATGGAGGAGATGACAGACAGAGGACAATGAGAACACAGGTATTAGAGCCCTTTCACACTGGTGCGTTTTTGCTGCGATTTTGCCGCGTTTTCGCGGTAAAAATATCGCTATTAAAACGCTCATGAAACGCTCCCCATGCATCTCAATGGACCCTTTCACACTGAGGCGTTGCGCTGGAGGAGCGTTGAGAAAAGTCCTGCAAGCAGCATCTCTGGAGCAGCTTTTGAGCGCTGAAAAAAACGCTCCAAAAACGCCCCTCTCCATTGAAATAAATTGAAAACGAGGTAAAAACGCGGTAAAAATGTGGTAAAAACGCGGTAAAATCGCAGTGTTTTACCGCTATTTTAACGCTCCACTATAGGCGTTTCCAGTGTGAAAGGGCTCTTAGAGATGATTAAACCAGTGGAAGCTCGGTTTAAGAGTAACTTGGCTTAAGAGCGTTTTGATTTGCAAGCAACTTTATTTATTTTTTATTCTGATTTGGTTTGCGAGTGTTGACTCGCAAGACGAGCAGAATTCAAGCTAAATAGGCCTGCAGTACCTCATTTGGCCTGAGGTACGGAGGAGCAGAAGCTGGGCAGAGCCGAAAATAGGCCTGCAGTACCTCATTTGGGCTGAGGTACGAGGGCGCAGGAGCCGAGAAAAGCCGAACATTGGCCTGCAGTATCTCATTTGACCTGAGGTATGGGGGCACAGGAAACGAGCCGAAATGTCCTCGGGCCTTTTCGGACATTTTCGGCGCTCTCTGGAGCTCCCCCACCTCTGGCCACATTCGGTATTGCATCCCATTGAAGTCAATGCGGAACTAATTATTTTCGCTTCCATTGACTTCAATGGGAAAACTCGCTTTGATATGCGAGTACTTGGGATTACGCGCATACTCCTGGAACGGATTATACTCGTAATCCGAGGTTCCACTGTAAATGGTATTGGGGTGAAAGTGTTTAAGGTATTTATCACCCCCCCCCAATTAGTAAATACCTGATCTCATGGTGAATGACTTGTCAGTTGAATTGACGATGATGTCCGTATCCTCCTTTGTTATATCTCCAGTTTTTACCTGGTAAGTAACCGATCCGATCGTCAATTCATGAGTCCCCGATGACGGCGTGCTCGCTGTGCCATAGACGACTGCAACAGATGAGAGGAAGAGGAATTATCCCCACCCAGGGCTATTCCAGCATTCTTCCTGAACTCTGCAACCAACGCTACCAATGGATCTCTGCCGATCCAAATAATATCTGATTTGTGATGAAACCAGCAGCTAAACCCCAGTGATTGCGCATCTTTAGAGTCCCCCAATCTCCCCAACACACTGGAGCCCCGAAGAAGGTGGAGATCTTTGAGCTCTCGAAATGCGTTGGTCTGTTATGTTCTATGTGAGCAAATGTCAATATTAAAAGTGTTTGGACTCTAAGACCTTTTGTTTGGATCTCTCATTGGACTTTGTGCTTGTAAACCTGAAAACGAAGGCAGTGTGCCAGAGAGTAGAGGAATAGGCTGTAGGGGGTCCTGCTGCTCTGAACAAGTATGGGCAGCTTCCTACTATCTGTTGCCCTGGGTGAGACATCTATCGGCCTGTGGCCATCCCCACTTACCTGAACCGGCTCCATCAATGGCATGTGAGCTCCGGGAGGTTCCTGGTGCCGACATATCGCTCTCAAAGCTTACTGTGACATTTCTATCTGTCCGACTGTTGAGTTCTTTGGAAAACTCCTAAACAGGATGCAGAAATCGAGTTCTATCATACAGCATTATACATATATACAGTGTGCAAAACAGTTATTTCATACAGTCTTCGCAATATGAGCCCAACAAGAGAATAAGGACCCTTGCTCTCTGTGTAGAAGCAGTGGTCTCTCTCCAGAGGTCTGGCCCACCCCCTGTAGAGTCAGAGTTAGAACTCTCCAATTAGCAGCTAGTGTAAGCTTTGCTGACTACACAGCTGGTGGCCTGACTCAGCAGTGAGTATGCCAGTAGGGATGGGCGAACGGTTCGGCCCGAGCATAAGTTCGGGTCGAACTTTGGTTGTTCGGATGTTCTGGCGAACACCGAACTATATGCTGAGCTCAGAGAAAATTCGAAAGCCGAGGAACCCCATTAAAGTCTATGGGACAGTAACATGAAAAACCAAAAATGCTAATTTTAAAGGCTTATATGCAAGTTATTGTCATAAAAGTGTTTGGGGACCCGGGTCCTGCCCCAGGGGACATGTATCAATGCAAAAAAAGTTTCAAAAACTGCAGTTTTTTCGGGAGCAGTGATTTTAATAATGCTTAAAGCGAAACAATAAAAGTTCCTTTAAATATCGTACCTGGGGGGGGGGGGGGTGTCCATAGTATGCCTGTGAAGAAGCGCATGTTTCCCATGTTTAGAACAGTCCCTGCACAAAATGACATTTCTAAAAGGAAAAAAGTCATTCAAAACTGATCGCGGCTATAATGAATTGTCGGCACCGGTAATACAGAGAAAAGTAATTAAAAAAAAAATGGCATGGGTTCTCCCCCAGTCCATTACCATGCCCTTTGAGTCTGGTATGAATATTAAGGGGAACCCCGAACCAAAATTAAAACAAAAAAATGTGTGGGGTTCCCCCCAAATTCCATATCAGGCCCTTCAGGTCTGGTATGGATTTTAAGGGGAACCCCGCTCCGAAATAAAAAAAAATGGCGTGTGGTTCCCCCCAAAAATCCATACCAGACCCTTATCCGAGCACGCAACCGCAGGAAAAGAGGGGGGGCAAGAGAGCGCCCCCCCTCCTGAACCGTACCAGGCCACATGCCCTCAACATGGGGAGGATGTCCCCATTTTAATGAGGACAAGGGCCTCATCCCCACAACCCTTGCCCCGTGGTTGTGGGGGTCTGCGGGCAGGGGCTTATCGGAATCTGGAAGCCCCCTTTCACAAAGGGGACATCCAGATCCCGGCCCCCCCCCCATGTGAATTGGTAATGGGGTACCCCTACCATTTCACCCAAAAAAGTGACAAAATGTTAAAAACCACAGGAGACAGCTTGGGAGAAGTCCTTTATTAAAAATAAAAAAAAAGAGATTTCAACGATGTAATCCAAGCCCCGCCGCTACGCACGATACCGCCGTGACAGCTCTTTTATAGCTGAGGGCAGGGCCACTCGCCACGTGCGCCGGTGACCCTGCCCCCTCTGACGCGTCACGGGAAACGGGTCAATGGTCTGGTATGAATTTTTGGGGGAAACCCCACGCCATATTTTTTTTAATTGGCGCAGGGTTCCCCTTAATATCCATACCAGACCTGAAGGGCCTGATATGGAATTTGGGGGGACCCCCACTCATTTTTTTTATTTTGGTTTGGGGTTTCCCTTATTATTCATACCAGACCCAAAGGGCCTGGTAATGGACTGGGGGGGGGGGGGCCATGCTGTTTTTTTTCAATTACTTTTATCTGTAGTGCCGGAACCCAACAATTCATTACAACCGCAAGTAGTTTTAAATTACTTTTTTTCACGGGAAACATGCGCTACTTCACAGGCATACTATAGACACCCCCCAGGTACGAAATTTAAAGGAATATTTCACTTTTATTGTTTCACTTTAAGCATTATTAAAATCACTGCTCCCGAAAAAAAAACAGGCGTTTTTAAAACTTTTCTGCATTGATACATGTCCCCTGGGGCAGGACCCGGGTCCCCAAACACTTTTTATGACAATAACCTGGGGAGGGGGGGGGGGGTGTTTGGCTCATCTTTATATGCCAGACCTCTGGAGAGAGACCACTGCTTCCTCAGAGAGCAAGGCTCCTTCTCTATAGAATGCTGGCAGGGGACAGGCTTTCCATTCCAGCTGTGGCCTCCTTCTAAAGAACACAAATCGGCAAGACTTTGCTCACCTCTTAGAACTTATTTTGCTGATTCAAACTGACTGAAAGTTCACATATGTTGACGTTTTTACCCGGGAATTGTAATTCTGTTCAGCCGGTTTTGCAATTTACACACTTCTGCTACATTGCATTCCCCAAAGGGGGACACCACTGTTTCCTCATTCAGCTTTACAGCTTCCTAGGCAACCTGCCTGCCCAGTGAGCAATAAACCTGCAGTAAGATGCACCTAGTGAGCAGACTTCTGTGTGTCTATATACTAGTTCTAACAGACAGGGCCGTCTTTAACGCAGGGCAAAAGGGGCCTCTGCCCCAGGCCCAGCCTTTGTTGTGGGGCCCAAAGCAGCTGCCCCTTGAGCCCGCTCTGCCTGCAAATAGTTGATAAGTGGATTTGTGAGGGACAAAAAACAAATGTTTGCCCAGGGTCCAATCAATATTAAAGGCGGCCCTGCTAACAGATGCCCTGCAGTCCAACTTTATGATCTGAATTACAAGGAGGAGCTTCAAGTAATATGATGTTAGAGAATTTCAGACATCTTGAAAAACTTGTCTTTTCAGAAGTAAAGAAACACGCCTTTTACACGCACCATCGCTAAACTCTGGCCAAGTCAGGGGGAAACCCGCAACACAACCCAATGGTGGCCTCAGTGTGAAGACTCTGAGATCCGGCATTCCAATCATTCCGGGTGAGAGGACATGTTTTCAATGTGTCTAGGAGGGTATGAGAGCAATACATGTCGGATATCCAGAAGACGTCCCCCCATCGGAAGATATTGGGGACATATCTGCCCATTAATGCCCAACCTAAATTATGGCCTAGACTTCAGAGGATGGCTGGAGCTGTAAGCACAATCTGGACACTAGAAGTAGACTTTCTGGATCGAACGCACACATTGGGAGGGAACCCAATGTTTATAGAGCATTTTATGTCAAAGAAAAATCAGACGAGGTGGTTCTGTATGTCCTGTCAATCTTTCCACTGAATTTTGGTCATTTGGTAGAGTCTCCTGGAGCCCACACACAAGATATTGTCACACAGGAAATCTGTGAACGGTTTTAATTAATTTCTAAAACTTTTTAAACTGATTTATTCTATCTTTTTATTACTATATATATATATATATATATATATATATATATATATATATATATATATATATATATATAAAACAATCTTCGTTTTACAAATATATATTTAATACGCAAGAAAGATTCCTAGAGCACTATGAGTTAACCAAAGAGATGGCAGTATAAGTGGTTCACCTTTAGACACTCTGTCTCTGTATAAAACCTTGGACAAAGCAATATGGAAGGGGAGGAAGAAATCTCTGCCCTGTAGGTGAGGGAAGGGGAGAAGTCTCTGCCCTGTAGGTGAGGGAAGGGGAGAAGTCTCTGCCCTGTAGGTGAGGGAGGGGGAGAAGTCTCTGCCCTGTAGGTGAAGGAGGGGGAGAAGTCTCTGCCCTGTAGGTGAAGGAGGGGGAGAAGTCTCTGACCTGTAGGTGAGGGAGGGGGAGAATTCACTGACCTGTAGATGAGGGAGGGGGAGAAGTCTCTGACCTGTAGGTAAGGGAGGGGGGAGAAGTCTCTGCCCTGTAGGTGAGGGAGGGGGGAGAAGTCTCTGCCCTGTAGGTGAGGGAGGGGGGAGAAGTCTCTGCCCTGTAGGTGAGGGAGGGGGGAAAAGTCTCTGCCCTGTAGGTGAGGGAGGGGGGAGAAGTCTCTGCCCTGTAGGTGAGGGAGGGGGGAGAAGTCTCTGCCCTGTAGGTGAGGGAGGGGGGAGAAGTCTCTGCCCTGTAGGTGAGGGAGGGGGGAGAAGTCTCTGCCCTGTGGGTGAGGGAGGGGGAGAAGTCTCTGCCCTGTAGGTGAGGGAGGGGGAGAAGTCTCTGCCCTGTAGGTGAGGGAGGGGGGAGAAGTCTCTGCCCTGTGGGTGAAGGAGGGGGAGAAGTCTCTGACCTGTAGGTGAGGGAGGGGGGAGAAGTCTCTGCCCTGTAGGTGAGGGAGGGGGGAGAAGTCTCTGCCCTGTAGGTGAGGGAGGGGGGAGAAGTCTCTGCCCTGTAGGTGAGGGAGGGGGGAGAAGTCTCTGCCCTGTAGGTGAGGGAGGGGGAGAAGTCTCTGCCCTGTAGGTGAGGGAGGGGGGAGAAGTCTCTGCCCTGTAGGTGAGGGAGGGGGAGAAGTCTCTGCCCTGTAGGTGAGGGAGGGGGGAGAAGTCTCTGCCCTGTAGGTGAGGGAGGGGGGAGAAGTCTCTGCCCTGTAGGTGAGGGAGGGGGAGAAGTCTCTGACCTGTAGGTGAGGGAGGGGGAGAAGTCTCTGCTCTGTAGGAGAGATAGGGGGAGAAGTCTTTACCGTTAGAGTGTCTCTATCACTGGGGTGCAGAATGAAGTTGACTTCTCTCAGATGTTGGGCGTTACTTTTGCTGCTGAACTTGAGAATCTCTTCGAACATGAAAGAGGCGGCGGCCCTCTTTGGAAATCCCAGAACTCCGGTCCCGATGGCCGGGAAAGATATGGATCTCAGTTTTTTCTTCTCTGACTCACACAGGCAGCTCCTCACGATGTCCCTGAAAATCTACAATTCAACACACAGTTATCAAAAACCCACCTTGGCAAAGATGTGAGCGGCCGGGATATCAAACGGTAACAACCCAAGTTGCAATATATTTATATTCTGTATATTCGCCAGCTTATCGGTCCTTGGATGTGGTGGCCACATTGGTTTTCATATTTTTTTGAACCTAAGAAATGTTTTTTGCAAGTAGTTGCCGTGTCCTTGTAACTTCCTGTACATGGAACTGAAATCTCAAACAATGTTATCAGCTTCACCAGATATCTTATGCAAACTACAGAACACCTCCCAGGCAAAGAAAATCAGAAGAGGGCAATGTGTTCTGTATTCTTAGAGTGGCAACACTGCTCCTCTATAGATACAGTACAATGATCAGGGGAGCCATATCAGGGGGGGGGGTACAGGCATAGTAAGGGGGCGCCCGAATGTACCCAGGGGTCCGCAGGAGAGAGCCGAAACTTTCTGATTTTTGGCAGCATCCACCAAGCCCCCCCCCCCCCCCGTTCTCTGTGATTTGCGGCAGGAGAGAGGTGAGCTGACAGGTTCAGATTTTCGGAACCCCCCCCTCGGTTCTCTGCTCGCGGCAGGAGAAGGAGAGAGGTGAGCTGACACGTTCAGATTTTCGGCAGCACCCCCCGGTTCTCTGGCTCGCGGCAGGAGAAGGAGAGAGGTGAGCTGCTGACACGTTCAGATTTTCGGCAGCACCCCCCGGTTCTCTGCTCGCGGCAGGAGAAGGAGAGAGGTGAGCTGACACGTTCAGATTTTCGGCAGCACCCCCCGGTTCTCTGCTCGCGGCAGGAGAAGGAGAGAGGTGAGCTGACACGTTCAGATTTTCGGCAGCACCCCCCGGTTCTCTGCTCGCGGCAGGAGAAGGAGAGAGGTGAGCTGACACCTTCAGATTTTCGGCAGCACCCCCCGGTTCTCTGCTCGCGGCAGGAGAAGGAGAGAGGTGAGCTGACACCTTCAGATTTTCGGCAGCACCCCCCGGTTCTCTGCTCGCGGCAGGAGAAGGAGAGAGGTGAGCTGCTGACACTTTTAGATTTTCGGCAGCACCACTTCTCTGCTCCAGGGGGGCCATGCCTAAGGGTACTTTCACACTGAAGCTCTGGGTGCGTCGGCACTAAAGTGCCTCTATTTTTAGTGGCGCTTTACCGTAGTTTTTGCCGTGATTTTCGGCCACTAGCGTTGCAGTTTTAACCCCTGCTAGCGGCCAAAAAAGGGTTAAACCTAGCCTCAAAACTGCCCAGTGTTTGGAGGCGCTACCCCATTGATTTCAATGGGCAGGGGCGCTATAGGAGCGGTATTTTCACCGCTCCTACCGCGCCTCAAAGATGTGGCTGGCAGGACTTTTTTTACCGTCCCGCCAGCGCAATGCTTGTGAAAGCCCGAGGGCTTTCACACTGGATAGAAAGGAGCGGCTCTTTCAGGGCGCTTTGCAGGCGCTATTTTTAGCGCAATAGCGCCTGCAAAGCACCTCAGTGTGAAAGCAGCCTAAAGCTTTGTAAGGGCCCCAGAATTTGTGATGGATGCCCTGACAAATAAGCAAGGGGGTTATTTACGAAAGTCAAATCCACTTTGCACTACAAGTGCACAGGAAATTGCACTGAAAGTGCACTTGGAAGCCGCTGTAAATCTGAGGGGGAAGATCTGAAATGAGGGGAAGCTCTGCTGATTTTATCATCCAATCATGTGAAAGCTAAAATGCTGTTTTTTATTGTCCTTGCATGTCCCCCTCGAATCTCCAGCGACTGCACTTGTAGTGCAAAGTGGATTTGCTTTTCGTAAATAACCCCCTAAAGCCCCGTACACACGGAATTCCTGACAGAAAAAGTCAGATGGGAGCTTTTGATCGGGAATTCCGACCGTGCGTACGCTCCATCTGACTTTTTCTGTTGGAATTCCCGCCAGCAAAAGATTGAGAGCTGGTTCTCAATTTTCCAGACGGAAAAAAATTGCTATCGGGAAATCCGATCGTCTGTATGTTTTTCCGACAAGCAAAAAAACACGCATGCTCGGAAGCAATTTGACGCATGCTCGGAAGCATTGAACTTATTTTTCTCGCCTCGTCGTAGTGTTTGTTGTACGTCACCGGCGTTCTTAACGCTCGAAAGTTCAGTGACCGCGTGTATGCAAGCCAAGCTTGAGCGGAATTCCGTCGGAAAAAACATCCAACTTGTTTCCGACGGGAATTCCACTCGTGTGTACGGGGCATAAGTGTGTTACTGGCAGGTAAAAAAACACATGCAGCAACCACATCTAAGGACTGGTAAGCTGCAACTTGTTACATTTTTGGATTTAGATACTTTTTTTGTTACATTTTTGGATTTAGATACTTTTTTGTTACATTTTTGTTACCTTCTCAGAAGAACTTTGTTTTCCATTCCAAGCAGGAACCACGACGTGGATAACAATCCTACATTTCAGGTTGCAGCCCTCAGTGGTGAACACGGAACCTTCATCCGGCTGGACTCCATAAGTGACCTCCTTCAGACATTGCTGAAGCTTGTCCCCAGCCTTGTTTAGAAGAGCCCTTGATGCTCCTCCGCTGCCGAGGTTCAAGTCTTTCCCCACGCTGTTCACAATGGCTTCTGTCTGAAAGACATCACAAATCTCACAATGAATGGGGAGATCCTCTTAAGATTTTCCTCAGCTTTTCCTCCAGTCGTAGCAGCAGGTGATGTTCTCCAGACTTTGGGCGGCGCCCCCGCGGTGATAACCAGTAGCAGCATAGAAGAAGTGCGCTGATTACTTCACCCAGAGGCGGCTCTAGGCTTTATGAGGCCTTAGGCAAAACTTGACATGGGGCCCATTCCAGGGCAGGACTTAGGGTGGTGGGGGCCCCTGGGCTTGAGTGTTGAAGGGGCCCCCTGGAGCCGAGAATTGGGGGGGATCGAAGTTGTTGAGCGGGGGGGGCGAATTGAAGTTGTTGAGCGGGGGGGAGCACATTAAAGTTGTTGAGCGGGGGGGGATTTTGCAGTTGTTGAGGGGGGGGGTGCCTCTCACCTGTGCCAACAGCCGGGGCCACAGACTGTCATTAGCCCGGCTCTCGGCTATCTTCCCTTCAGCAGCCACAGTCCTCCACACACCACTCCGGTTCCTCCTGCTTCCGTGCTGCCTCCTCTTGCAGTGCGGGAAAATTAACCCTTTTGCGGGACTGCGGGAAGAAGCTGTCTGTGCGGGAAAGTCCCACAGAATCCGTGCGTGTTGGGAGGTATGCGCAGGGCCGCCATCAGGAATTTTGGGGCCCCTTGCACAGCTTAAGGCATGGGCCCCCTGAAGCAGAGAACCTAGGGGGGGTGGGGGTGCTGCCGCCTGAAATTGAGAAGCGTGGGGGCTGCCGCAAATTGAGAAGCGGGGGGGGCCTTTACAAAAAAAAGAAGAAATAAAGAAGAAAACAAATATATATAAATATATGTAGCCATCCGGGGCCCTGGGGACCTCTGGGCCTTTTAATAAAAAGAAAAAATAAACCTCTGGGCCCTTTAATAATAATAAAAAAAAACATTTATAAAAAATACATAAAAAAAGGGAGGTTGCCAAACCCGGGGGCCCTGGGGACCTCTGGGCCCCTGGGAACCTCTGGGCCTTTTAATAAAAAATAAAAAAATAAACAAAAATAAAAAAATAAACATTTATAAAAAAAATAAAAAAGGGGGGGTTGCCACATGGGGCCCTGGGGACCTCTGAGCCCTTTAATAAAAAAATATATATATATATATAAAAAAAAATGTAATTTTTTTTATAAAAAAATAAAAAAGGTGGGTTGCCATCCGGGGGCCCTGGAGACCCTTGGGCCCTTTAATAATAATAATAATATATATATATATATACATATATATATATATATTATATATATATAAAAATAAAAAATATATAAAAAAAACATTTTTTTACAAAAAATAAATAAAAAAAAGGGGGGTTGCCATCCGGGGCCCTGGAGACCCCTGGGCCCTTTAATAATAATAATAAAATATATATATATATATATATATATATATATATATAATATTATATATATAAAAATAAAAAATATATAAAAAAAAACATTTTTTTACAAAAAATAAATAAAAAAAAGGGGGGTTGCCGTCCGGGGCCCTGGGGGCCTCCGGGCCCCTGGGGACCTCCGGACCCCTAAAAAAAAAAAAAAAAAAAAAAAAAAAAAAATTTTTTTTTTTTTTTTTTTTTTTTTTTTAAAGGGGGCCCCCTATTGGGTGGGGCCCCTGGGCTTGAGCCCAGTCAAGGCCAATGGTAAGTCCGGCCCTGGCCCATTCACACCCATGATGGGAAAAATAATTCAAAGGACAAGAGCCTCTTCCCCACAACCCTGGCCGGTGGTTGGGGGGAGTCTGCGGGCAGGGGGCTCATCGGAATCTGGAAGGCCTCCAGATCCTGCTCTTTAATAACTAAGGAGCGGGGGCCACCAGGCGATGTCACCTGCTGAACCTGCCCCCTTGTGACGTCATTGACTGAGGGCATGCTGGGTCATTGACTTCACAAGGGGTGGTGTCACCGATATTCACTGGTTCACTGGTGCGTCACCAGGAGGGAACTCTTCCTTAACTAGTTGTCGACCAGCCGCCATCATTTTACGGCGGCAGGTCGGCTCCCCTGCGCGAGACCCCGTAGCTATACGTCGGGCTCTCGTAGCAGCCACTAGGGGCGCGTGCGCCGCCAGAAACGCACGCTCGCGCTCCCTGCTCGTCCCTGACTCCCGTGCACGATGGGCGCAATCGCCGTCGGGCACCCGCGATTGCTCATTACAGAGCGGGGACCGGGAGCTGTGTGTGTAAAAACACAGCTCCCGGTCCTGTCAGGGGAGAAATGCCTGACCGTCTGTTCATACAATGTATAAACAGCGGTCAGTCATTTCCCCTAGTGAGGCCACCCCCCCCCCCTACAGTTAGAACACACCCAGGGAACATACTTAACCCCTTCCCCGCCCCCTAGTGTTAACCCCTTCCCTGCCAGAGGCATTTTTATAGTAATCCAATGCATTTTTATAGCACTGATCGCTATAAAAATGACAATGGTCCCAAAAATGTGTCAAAAGTGTCCGCCATAATGTCGCAGTACCGAAACAAAAAAAACTCTGATCGCCGCCATTACTAGTAAAAAAAAAAAAATATTAATAAAAAGGCCATAAAACTATCCCCTATCTTGTAAACGCTATAACTTTTGCGCAAATCGATCAATAAACAGTTATTGCGATTTTTTTTAACGAAAAATATGGAGAAGAATACGTATCGGACTAAACTGAGGAAAAAAAATGTTTTTTTTATATATTTTTGGGAGATATTTATTACAGCAAAAAGTAAAAAATACTTTTTTTTTTCAAAATTGTGGCTCTATTTTTGTTTATAGCGTAAAAACGAAAAACCGCAGAGGTGATCAAATACCACCAAAAAAAAGCTCTATTTGTGGGAAAAAACGGACGCCAATTTTGTTTGGGAGCCACGTCGCACGACCGCGCAATTGTCAGTTAAAGCGAAGCAGTGCCGAATCGCAAAAAGTGCTCTGGTCTTTGACCAGCAATATGGTCTGGGGCTTAAAGCGGAGGTTCACCCTAAAAAACATCTATGTACCATCCCATCCAGCGTACTTGCGTCAGCTACAGTATGCTTTTTTTCCCCGCTGTATTTACCATATAATCGTTCAGTTTCTTTTCAGACTCCCGCGGGGAATAGGCGTTCCTATGAAGAGGGGAACACGATTGACGTGCGGCTATGGCGCGTCACGCGTTTCAAAAATAGCCGGACTAGGACTCGGCTCGTCACGGCGCTATACGGAGCCTGCGCACAGACTAGGAGCTGACTGCGCAGGCGCCGTATACAGCTGAGTCCTATTTCGGCTATTTTCGGAACTCGTGATGCGCTGTAGCCGCACGTCAATCACGTTCCCCTCTTCATAGGAACGCCTACTCCCCGCGGGAGTCTGAAAAGAAACTGAACGATTAAACAGCGCAAAAAAAAAAAAAGCATACTGTAGCTGACGCAAGTATGCTGGATGGGATGGTATATAATTCTTTTAGGGTGAACCTCCGCTTTAAGTGGTTAAAGGACACAGACAACAAAAAAAACAACCTATTCCACTTGACCTCCAGAAGATCCCCCCCCCCCTTCATAACCAGGCCATTTTTTGCGATATGGCACTGCGTTATTTTAATTGACAATTGCGCGGTCGTGCAACGTTGTACCCAAATAAAATATGTCCTTTTCTTCCCCCACAAATAGAGCTTTCTTTGGTGGTATTTGATCACCTCTGTGGTTAATTATTTTTTGCGTTATAAACAAAAAAAAGAGCGACAATTTTGAAAAAAGAAAAACAATATTTTTTACTTTCTGCTATAATAACAAATCCCCCCAAAAAATGTTAAAATATAATTTCTTCATACATTATGGCCAATATGTATTCTGCTACATATTTTTGGTAAAAAAAAAAAAAAAAAAAGCGTATAGGCCCATATTCTGAGTAAATATCCGCCAGCTTCGCTTAGGGCACTTACACTCCGCTGTCCCAACTTACTGGAGCAGGTGTTGTATTCCCCAAACACTTGCTCCATAAGTTGGGACAGCGGAGTGTAAGTGTCCCGGCGTAGCCTGGCGGATCTCCAAGGGGGCGGCTTCTATTCAAATGAAGAGCGCCCCCGATGCGAAAGAACTGGGCATGCGCCGGGCTTCAAAAAGCCCAGTGCGCATGCTCCAGTTCTCGGCGGGAAAACGTCAATGACGCCGACCTGTGCGTTATTGACGTAAAGTCGTATTCAAGAACGACTTACGTAAACGACGTACCCGACGAAAAAACACGACGGGGACCCGACGCCATCCGTAACATGGCCTACGCGAGACTTGCGGAAACTTACCCCTCATATAGCAGGAGTAAGTTTCCGCTTACGCAAACGACGTTAGCGACGGTTACGCGACGCGAACTCGTTCGGGAATCGGCGTAGAAGGATCATTTGCATACGCAAATGACTCCTTCACTTAAATGCCATCTAGCGGCGGCCGGCGTCATTGCATTTAAGATCCGCCAGTGTAAGTGACTTACAGATGGCGGATCTTAAGTGTATCTATGCAAAAATGATTCTAAGAATCAGGAGCATAGATACACGGGCCAAAAAAGGGAGATACGATGGAGTATCCTGAGTTACTCCATCGTAACTTCATTGAGAATATGGGCCACAGTATATTGATTGGTTTGCGCAAAGGTTATTACGTCTACAAACTATGGGATATTTTTATTCATTTATTTATTACTAGTAATGGCGGTGATCAGTGGCACTGAGATGTTGCAGTGATCATTCTGACACTAACTGACACGTTGTGGAAACCAGTGACACTAATACAGGGATCTGATTAGTTTGCTCTAAAGTTATAATTAGGGTTGAGCGAACGGACTTTGGTTTTTTTTTTTTGTACCCGGACATTTCGCTGAAAGTTCGGGTTCGGGTCCGGTGTTCGGCAATGTTACGGCGGGCTGCAGGGCAGCCAATCACCATTTGTTTTACTTGTTTTACCTAGAAGCCATCACAGCCATGCCTACTATTGGCATGGCTGTGATTGGCCAGTGCAGCATGTGACCCAGCCTCTATATAATCTAGAGGCACACAGCACAGCTCGTCACTCTGCTTTAGCTAGAGTAGGGAAAGGCTGCTGCTGATCTGAGGGAGAGATTTAGATAGGACTATCCTGCTTTAGAAATCTACACCAGCAACGTTTCTTTCTGTGAGATACTCTGCATTAGATAGTTTAGGGCAAGGTTCCTGCTGATCTGAGGGAGAGAATTATATAGGAGTCAGTCCTACTTCACAAATCTAATTGCACCAGAATAGTGTCCCATCATTGGTGTCAGTGGAAGGAATAGTGTCCCATCATTGGTGTCAGTGGGAGGAATAGTGTCCCATCATTGGTGTCAGTGGGAGGAATAGTGTCCCATCATTGGTGTCAGTGGGAGGAATAGTGTCCCATCATTGGTGTCAGAGGGGGGAATAGTGTCCCATCATTGGTGTCAGTGGGAGGAATAGTGTCCCATCATTGGTGTCAGTGGGAGGAATAGTGTCCCATCATTGGTATCATTGGCAGGAATAGTGTCCCATCATTTGTGTCAGTGGGAGGAATAGTGTCCCATCATTGGTGTCAGTGGGAGGAATAGTGTCCCATCATTGGTATCATTGGCAGGAATAGTGTCCCATCATTAGTGTCAGTGGGAAGAATAGTGTCCCATCATTGGTTACAGTGGGAGGAATAGTGTCCCATCATTGGTGTCAGTGGGAGGAATAGTGCCGCATCATTGGTGTCAGTGGGAGGAATAGTGACCCATCATTGGTGTCAGGCCTTGTACACACGACCGGATCTATCCGCTGGGATTGATCCGCGGATCAGTTCCAGCGGATAGATCCGGCCGTGTGTAGGCCCGAGCGGACAATTGTCGGCGGATAAAAATCTAGCCGACGGATTCCCAGCGGATAAAAATTTTGTAGCATGCTACAAAATCTATCCGCTGGGATCCAGTCCGGTCGTCTGTACAGACTCACCGGATCAGTCCGTCCGCTCCCATCCCTCGCATGCGTCGTAATGATTCGACGCATGCGTGGAAGTGTTTACCTTCCAGCGTCGCGACACGTGACCGCGGATGTTTTCCGCGCGGATTTTGATCCGATGGTGTGTAAAAGCCATTGGATCAAAATCCGAAGGAGAAATGTCCGCTGGAAACGGTCCGCCGGATTTTGGATAACCCCTCGTCTGCACAAGGCCTCAGTGGGAGGAATAGTGCCCCATCATTGGTATCAGTGGGAGGAATAGTGTCCCATCATTGGTATCAGTGGGAGGAATAGTGTCCCATCATTGGTATCAGTGGGAGGAATAGTGTCCCATCATTGGTATCAGTGGGAGGAATAGTGTCCCATCATTGGTATCAGTGGGAGGAATAGTGTCCCATCATTGGTATCAGTGGGAGGAATAGTGTCCCATCATTGGTATCAGTGGGAGGAATAGTGTCCCATCATTGGTATCAGTGGGAGGAATAGTGCCCCATCATTGGTATCAGTGGGAGGAATAGTGCCCCATCATTGGTATCAGTGGGAGGAATAGTGCCCCATCATTGGTATCAGTGGGAGGAATAGTGCCCCATCATTGGTATCAGTGGGAGGAATAGTGTCCCATCATTGGTGTCAGTGGGAAGAATAGTGCCCCATCATTGGTATCAGTGGGAGGAATAGTGTCCCATCATTGGTGTCAGTGGGAGAAATAGGGCCCCATCATTGGTGTCAGTGGGAGAAATAGGGTCCCATCATTGGTGTCAGTGGGAGTAATAGAGTCCCATCATTGGTGTCAGTGGGAAGAATAATGTCCCATCATTGGTGTCAGTGGGAGAAATAGGGTCCCATCATTGGTGTCAGTGGGAAGAATAATGTCCCATCATTGGTGTCAGTGGGAGGAATAGTGTCCCATCATTGGTATCAGTGGGGGGAATAGTGTCCCATCATTGGTGTCAGTGGAAGGAATAGTGTCCCATCATTGGTATCAGTGGGGGGAATAATGTTCCATCATTGGTGTCAGTGGGGGGAATAGTGTCCCATCATTGGTATCAGTGGGGGGAATAGTGTCCCATCATTGGTATCAGTGGGGGGAATAGTGTCCCATCATTGGTATCAGTGGGGGGAATAGTGTCCCATCATTGGTGTCAGTGGACGGAATAGTGTCCCATCATTGGTATCAGTGGGGGGAATAGTGTCCCATCATTGGGGAAGGTTCCTGCTTGTCAAGATTATTTATTTAGATTTTTATGTATTTTATGTTATTTTAAGTTATTTCCCTATCCACATTTGATTGCAGTGTACAACATTGCAGTGCTCTTACCAACATTTTTCTGCCATTTGCAGCTCTCTAGCCCTTTCCCTTCGTTTTTTATAGACATTTTAATAGTCAACAATTTGGGTCCCCATTGACTTCAATGGGGTTCGGGTCAAGTTCGGGTCCCGAACCCGGACTTTTTTCCAAAGTTCGGCCGAACCCGTCGAACCCGAACATCCAGGTGTCCGCTCAACTCTAGTTATAATGTCTACAAACTATGGGATATTTATTTATTTGTTTTTTTATACTAGCAACGGCGGCGATCAGCGACTTATAGCGGGACTGAAATATTGTGGCGGTGGTCAATCTGACACTAACTGACACTTTTGACACTTTGTGGGAACCGGTGACACTAAAGGCCCATACACACGATCGGACTTTTTCGACAACAACGGTCCGACGGACGTGTTTTATCGGACAGTACGACCGTATGTCTGTACGCTCCATCGGACAATTGTTGTCGGTTTTTCAACGGACAAATATTCGCGGTGAACGCTCTCAAACTTTTCCGACAACAAATGTCCGATGGAGGATCATCCGATCGCGTGTACACAAGTCCATTGGACTAAAATCCAAAAGTACAAACGCGCATGCTCAGAACCAATGCTAAACATCACACCACAATAGCAGAAGTTGCCCAAAGGGTGGCGGTAAAGAGCAAAAAAAAACATGTGAGGTGGTGAATGTTGGCTGAAAATGTTCCGCCCGTGTGTGTGCAGAACAAGTTCACGGGCAAGGACAAAAATCCACGGAAAAGTCAGATGGAAGTCCGATCGTGTGTATGAGGCTTTATACAGTAAAAATATGCACTGTCACTGTACTAATAACGCTGGCTGGGAAGGGCTTAATATCTAGGGCCATCAAAGGGTTACATGTGTAACTGTACTGTGTGAGGTGCTTTTACTAAGGGAAGAGATGAAATGTATTACCTGCTCTGCAGGAACACAAACTTCATCCCCCCCCCCCCTGTCAGAACACCAATCTGCCTTGTTTACATAGGCGTGCACACAGGGTGTGCCCGGGCGCACCCTAATCACTCCCTGCAGTGCAGATTTCCCCTGCTGCCCAGTGCCCCCTCCCACAGCATGGCTGGCTTCCCTCCTTTCCCATTGGCTACTGCAGTGGGCACACTTAGATGATATTTCAGGATGAGTGGGGGACGGGGTAATGTCATTTTCCAGCCCCTTCCCTTTCTGAATGAACACAGTGAGACATCGGTACCGTGTTTTTGAGCTTTCAGGTGCAAACCCTAACGCAGCAGGCTGCGCACACCTATGCTTGTTTATATAGGCAGATCACGGTTCTGTCTCTGCCCGCCCCGATTGGTGGGTGCCGGCGGACATTGTGTATCTGCCACCTGGTGATAGACAGTAATGACAGCTGAAGCGTGCCGGCTGCGGCGTGCAAGAGCGCCCAAGTGTCAGATCACGCACTAGGTACGTGATCTGGCACAGCGGGGCTGCCTTGTCAGGGTATGTCTATGGCCTCGTACACACGACCGGATCTATGCGCTGGGATTGATCCGCGGATCAGTTCCAGCGGACAAATCCGGTCGTCTGTACGGCCTAGCGGATATTTATCCGCGGAGATTAGCATGCTAAGAAATGTATCCGCTTGAATCGGGTCCAGCGGATTGATCCGGTGGTCTGTACAGACTCACCGGATCAATCCGTCCGCTCCCCTCCCTCGCATGCGTCGTAATGATTCGACGCATGCGTGGAAGTACCGTGTTTCCCCGAAAATAAGCCCGGGTCTTATATACATTTTTTCGACAAAAGACCCAGTAGGGCTTATTTTCGGGGTAGGGCTTGTCATGTGCTGTCTTCTCTCCCCATCTCCTGGAACGGAGTTAAAAGTGCCTGTAAAATCATAAAATGCACTGTATTACAGCCCCCATACAATGTAAAGTGTGCACCGTACCTTCCTACAGCGCCTTCCTTGGTCCTTCCGTGACCCACCTGATCGGTCTTCCATGCTCTAAGCACTGCAGAGGGAGGGGGGCCCCGAGATCCTCTGCTGACAGCAGGCAGAAGAAGAGCAGCGGAGAATCAGCTGAGCAACGATTGGCGCTTCCATGTACCGCCTGAATGGTCTTTTCCTGCTCTGAGCACTACAGAGGGAGGGGGGGCCGAGATCCCGCTGAGCTGAGCAGCGCCGCAATGAAGGTATTCACCAAAGAAACATACACAGTCTAGACCACACAACCCCAAACTAGGGCTTATTTTTGGGGTAGGGCTTATATTGCAGCCTTCTCCAAAAATGACAGTAGGGCTTACTTTCGGGGTAGGTCTTATTTTGGGGGAAACACGGTACTTACCTTCCAGCGTCGCACACGTCACCGCGGATGAATTCCGCGCGGATTTTGATCCGATGGTGAGGTACAAGCCATCGGATCCAAATCCGGAGGAGGAATCTCCGCTGGAAACGGTCCGGCGGACCGTTTCCAGCGGAGATCCCCTCGTGTGTACGGGGCCTTTGTTATACTGTCGGCAAGCGGGTTAAACATGGCTTACTTTATCCAAAAATACAAATGAAAGTACTTACTGCTGCATCTTGGATGAGTCCTTCTCTGACTCTAATGACAATGTTTTCTTTGGTCATCATCTGATTAGCGGACGCTCTGGGTTCATGAGCAGACCTTCTGGGTTCAGAAGTAGACACTTGGGGTTCAGAGACTCTCTCGCTGGGGACATGCCTCTCCCCCCTCTCAGTTCTATTCCCTCTGTATTTCGGGGAGGGTTCCGCTTCTTCCTTCCCAAACATCCTTTTCAAAGTGGAGGAGAAGATTCGTATCGTGTCCACATTAGTGTCCACCAGACGAATTTCTTTAATGGTTGATTGGCCTTTAGGTTTGCGGTCCACATATTCTTTGACGGCTTTGATAATATTCTCTGCGCTTTGATCTACAGGACAACCAAAAATGCCGGAGCTGATGGCGGGGATGGCGATGGAGGTATGGCAGTACTCCTCGGCCAGATCCAAGCTGCTGGTTATGGCTTTCTGTAGAAGACGCTCTCGCTTTCCAGGTGGTTCGGAGTACCACCTCGGCCCAACTGTATGAATAACCTGCTTACATGGCAGTCTACCAGAGTCCGTTATTACCGACTCCCCTGCGGACAATCGCCCTTCTGACTTGACAATCTGATCAGAATCATCTTGTAGTTTGGGACCTGCAGCTTTCAGTAAAGCCAATGCCAGACCCCCAACATGCTTCAGATCCTCATTGGCTGCATTAACGATGACATCGGCTCTGTGACGGCACAGGTCATCCTTATGCACAGAGATGACCATTCCATTTGGAAGATTTATTTGGCACTGTGACCCTTCCAGTTCCTCAGGTTCCTCTTCTTCGGTCTCTTCTTCCTCCTCTTCCTTCTGTAAGCGTATGAGGCAGCTGTAGTTATTCTTTGCCATAGTGACATAAATTTCTTCATTTGTCAAACAAACCTTCTTGGCTCCGGGTTTATCGATGATTAGCGTGTCGGAGCAGATAGAACTCAGGACATTACTAATATGGGAGTGGGCTTCTACTACATAGATCTTTGGGCCCCTCAAGCGTATCATTTTATTTTGGATTGTCACACTCAGGTTATCATTTTTCAGACCATCCAACATTTGTTTCTTCTCGTCTTTGAGGAACTGCATGACCACCGTAGACTTCACTTTAATGTTCTTGTTCATTGGAGTGTTCTTCTCTAGAAAGTCGCTGACTTTTTGGTAACATTTGCCCACATTTGAAGACAGGCCGGCGATGACCACATTGTTTTCCGCTCCGGAACGGGAATCCAGTATCAGGACTGTGATTTTCTCTGCATTATGTGACTCAAGTAGATGTGACTGAAGACTTTCCCACTCGGGAATTTTCAGGGTACTCTTCTCTTCAACCGGAACTTCTCTACAAATGAGTTCTTGGTTCATCTGTTCTTCAGCCTCCATCAAGTCTTTCTTTGAGTAAGCCGTCAGCTGAACGGCGTCATCCTCAATTTCCAGCATTGCGATGATTTTGTGACGTACGAAGAGCAGAGAGGACAGCTCCTCGTTATCGGTGGACATCAGGAACTGGACGAGGTGCGGGTTCATCTGGATGGATTTAGTTTTCATTTGTTGTTTGATGTCGAGTATATCATTTTTGGCGGTGAGCACTTCATCTCTCAGTCCGGATAGCCGGATCGCCTTTCTTGACTTATCATAGTCCATCTTGAGCTCTGGAACTTTGTCCAGGATCTTCTTCTGCAGGCCGCCGTTACACATAATCTGATAGAGGGTTGGAGACATGGGAAAGCTCTCAGTCATACATTGGCTCTTTCTTTCCACCTGTTTGGTGGTTTCCTCTATCAGTTGTCTGAATGTGGGATCAATCCTGGCAATGTCCTTTACCAGTCCCACCAGGAAAACTTTACCTGAACCCAACTCAGGTTTGATAAGAACTCCTTTATATGTGGAGCTGTTGGCACGTTCTTTAACAACATACCAGACCGACTGATCCATTTTATATTCTTCGACTTTGTACTTTGATATGAGACGTGAGAACTCCAGACGGACCTCGTCTTTCCACGTTGGGAGAAGCTTCACCAATAATCTGAGATCAGTAGACTGGGCCTCAGGAAAGCTCAATGTAATGACGGGGTTGGGGCAGACCAGATCTGGCCATTTAATCTCACATGTATGGGTCCCCATTGTTTTTTCCATGTTGTCTTTGAACTGGTCATTACTGAGGATGAATTCCAGAATGTACCGACTTACTGGGAAGGTGAGTGGCTCTGGTGTTCGTATTTGGGGTCTTTGGTCTCCATAAAGCACGATATCCTGTGCGGGATAATACGGATAAACAGATACTTCTTTCTTCTGAAACAAATGCTTCCTCCCCAGAACTTTCTTAGCAGCTGCACAGAAGACAGAAGAAGAAAAGGGTCATCAGAATCTCATTCCTGGAATATCAAGAATTGTTTTTACAGTTAAAATGTTATCAACAAATCTGTGTTTTCATGAATGGAGGAATTTGGGGAATGTGGGTCTGTTTCTCGCCATCACTATTATAATTCTTCACCAATCCCTACATCATACCACACACACATCAATCTTGCATGGATTTATTTCCATATATAGATACAGTGGGAAAAATAATTATTTGATCCCCTGCAAATTTAGTAAGTTTGCCCACTTATGAATTTTTATCATAGGTGTATTTTATGTGATAAAGACAGAATATCAACCAAAAATCCAGAGAAATCACATAATACAAATGTTATAAATGGAGGAAAATAAGCATTTGATCTCCGACCAACCAACAATAATTCTCCCCCCACAGATTGGCTACAGGGGGCGCTCATGTGGTCCACAGATCAGTCCTGTCAATGTAGGAAGGTTCTCCTAACGACAACTCGTTATGTGTATAAAAGACACCTGTCCACAGAATCTCTTTCCTCCAATCACATCTCACCATCATGGGGGAGACCAAAGATCTGTCAGAGGACGTCGGGGATCACATCTCACCATCATGGGGGAAGACCAAAGATCTGTCAGAGGACGTCGGGGAGAAGATCGGAGATCGGCACAAGGCTGGAATGGGCTACAAGACCATCAGCAAGAAGCTTGGTGAGAAGGAGACAAGTGTTGGAGCAAATTTTTACAAATGGAAGAAATACAAAATAACCATCGATCGTCCTCGGTCTGGAGCTCCATGCAAGATTTCTCCTCATTGGGTGAGGATGGACATGAGAAAAGTGAGGGATCCGCCCAGAACTACATGGGAGGAGCTTGTGAAGGATCTTAAGGCAGTTGGGACCACAGTCACCAAACACACCATTGGTGACACAATACACCGCCATGGATTGAAATCATGCAGCCCCCGCAAGATCCCCTTCTCAGGAAGGTAAATATACAGGCCCATCTGAAGTCTCCCAATAATCATCTAAATGATTCAGAGAAGATCGGGAGAAAGTTCTGTGGTCAGATGAGACCAAAATTCAGCTCTTTGGCAATAACTCGACTTGCCGTGTTTGGAGGAAGAAAAATGCTGACTATGACCCTAAGAACTCCATCCCTACAGTCACACACGGGGGGGGGGGGGACGACGACGACGACATGATGCTGTTTTCTAAAGGAACAGTCCAACTTTGCAGCATTGAGGGGCCAATGTATTGTAAGATCTTGGAGGAGAACCTTCTTCCCTCAGACGGAACACTGAAGAAGGGTCGTGGATGGGTCTTCCAGCATGACAATGACCCAAATCACACCGCCATGGCAACAAAGGAGTGGCTCAAGAAGGTCATTGAATGGCCTAGCCAGTCCCCAGACCTTAATCCTATAGAAAATGTATGGAGGGAGCTGGAACGTTGAGTTGCCAAGTGGCAGCCAAGAAACCTTAAGGATTTAGAAAAGATCTGTAAAGAAGAGAGGAGCAAAATCCCTCCTGAGATGTGTGCAAACCCGGAAATTCACTACATGAAATGTTTGCCAACAAGGGTTTCCCCACCAAATACCAAGTCATGTATTCCTTGGCGATCAAATACTTATTGAACTGCAACTCCATTTATAACATTTGTATCATGTGATCTCTCTGGATTTTTGGTTGATATTCTGTCTCTATCATATAAAATACACCTATGAGAGAAATTATAGACCCTTCATTTCCATGTAAGTGGGAAAACCTACACAATCAGCAGGGGAGAAAATTACTACCAGGCGCCGCAGAGGTGGGGGCGCCGAAGCTCCAAAGTGCTCCCCTCCCTCCTCCTTGTCTGTGTCCAGAGGCGGAGCGCATGTAGATGGTGCTGCGGTTCCCCATCCCGCTTGCTCTCTCCGCTGGCAACTGACAAGAGCGCATACTCGGAATTTGGGCTGGGCACCACAGCGGAGACTAGTACTGGAACACTAGGCTGCACTAATTAATTCTGTCCAGTCTCCTGTCTGTCCCACCCCCTCTGCGTGTGTCGGCTCTTCTCCCATAGGTGGTGTTATGAGAGGCTTCTGGGTTGGCCGGAGCTGCTGACAATCATCCCGTACACTCCCAGAAATCCTCTCCGAGTGCCACCCTCCAAGTAACCAAAGATGCCACGTATGCCCAGCCCCCCTGTAATGTGCTTCTGCTCCCAGCGCGCCCAACCTACAGGGAACTATTGGACAAGTACTGATCTATGGGGACACCTGGTGTGGGGGGCTCTGATGGGGACACCTGTTGTGGGGGGCTCTGATGGGGACACCTGCTGGGGGGGGCTCTGATGGGGGACACCTGCTCTGGGGGGGGGCTCTGATGGGGGACACCTGCTCTGGGGGGGCTCTGATGGGGGACACCTGCTCTGGGGGGGCTCTGATGGGGGACACCTGCTCTGGGGGGGCTCTGATGGGGGACACCTGCTGGGGGGGACTCTGATGGGGGACACCTGCTGGGGGGGGGACTCTGATGGGGGACACCTGCTGGGGGGGGGGGACTCTGATGGGGGACACTAATGAAGACTTCTTGGGGGAGCATCTCTGTGTTTGAATCGTAGCTAGGGTTGTCCAGATACCGATACCAGTATCGGTATCGGGACCGATACCGAGTATTTGTGCTAGTACTCGTACTCGCGCAAATACTCCCGATACCAAAATAGAATACTTTTTTTTTTTTTTTTTGTGACATCGAACACAAATTGGATGGCACCATTGGATGGCACTGATAGGTGGCACTGGCATTGATTGAATGGCACTCATAAATGGATGGCACTGATAGGTGGCACTGGCATTGATTGGGTGGCACTGATGAGATGCACTAATAAGCTGCCTCCCTGCACTGATGCACTAATGGGCACTGATCTGCACTGATAGGTGGCACTGGCTAGATGCACTTTTGGGCACTGGCACCGATGAGCTGCACTGACAGTGATCACTCCTTCAATGATATGTAGTTTTCCAGTACCGTATGCTAAAAAACAGCCCCACACCATGATGTACCAGTTCTTCATAATTCTAAAGAAAATATCTTTGGTCTGTATTGTGGTTTGAAAACGGTCACATGACATTAAAAAAAAGTATCGGTATTCGGTATCGGCGACTACTTGAAAAAAAGTATCGGTACTTGTACTCGGTCCTAAAAAAGTGGTATCGGGACAACCCTAATCGTAGCCATAGAAACATTTGTAAAGGGGAGGATTTAGTAAGATGACCACGCCCATGTGGGGGCGCCAGAAATATTTCTGCACCCAGGCGTCTGTGACCCTAAGATCGGCCCTGCCTTCATGATGCTGTTTGTTCACTGAGGTTCCCCAACAAACTTCTGAGGGCTTCACAGAACAGCTGTATTTATACTGAGATTACATGACACACAGGTGGACTCTATTTACTAATCAGGTGACTTCTGAAGGCAATTGGTTCCTCTAGATGTTAGTTATCAGAGTAAAGGGGGCTGAATACAAATGCCCCCCCCCCCCCACACACTTTTCGCATATTTATTTGTATCATTTATCATTTTCCTTCCACTCCACAATGTGACACTTTGTGTTGGTCCATCCCATAAAATCAAAATAAAATACATTTATGTTTTTGGTTGTAACGTGAGAAAATGTGGGAAATCTCAAGGGGTATGAATACTTTTTCAAGGCGCTGTAGTAGTATAAGCTTTAAATGACAGAAAACAATAACGTGATTAAATTTTTTAGACCTAATTTGGAGAATTGATCCCGCAATGCTTCGTTTTATCGGGAGATCTTGAGAAAGATTCTTTATAGTAGTTCATGATATTAACTGGTTGCCGACCAGCCGCCGCAGTTCTACGACGGCAGGTCGGCTCTCCTGCGCGAGAGCACGTAGCTCTACTTCGGCAGGGGAAGTGGCCACTAGTGGCGCGCGCGCACGCGACCCCCGCTCTCTCCTGACTCCCGCGTGCGTGCCCGGCCACGATCACCGTCGGGCACCCGCGATCGCTCGTTACAGAGCGGGGACCGGGAGCGGTGGGTGTAAACACACAGCTCCCGGTCCTGTCAGGGAGAGAAATGCAGATCTTCTGTTCATACAATGTATGAACAGCGATCAGTCATTTCCCCTAGTGAGGCCACCCCCCCTACAGTTAGAACACACCCAGGGAACATAATTAACCCCTTCCCCGGCCCCTAGTGTTAACCCCTTCCCTGCCAGTGGCATTTTTATAGTAATCAATGCATTTTTATAGCACTGATCGCTATAAAAATGCAAATGGTCCCGACCTATGTTTAAGTGTATTCTCTAACAGAGATACACTTAAACATATCTAAGATAGGACGGCTTGCGCCGTTCTATCTTAGATTGCAATGTTCCGGCTTACCGCTAGGTGGCGCTTACATTGCGGCCGGCCTAGATTATGTAAATGAGGGGATACGACGATTCACGAGCGTACGCCGGGCCTACACCGTCGCATTACGTCGTTTCCGTACGCAATAGGCCACCTAAAGTTATTCCACCAATGAAGTGGAATAACAATGTTAAGTATGGCCGCCGTTCCCGCCGCGAGGTTCGAATTTTTTACGTCGTTTGCGCAAGTCGTCCACGAATTGGGATTTACGTCATTTACGTCCACGTCTAAATCAATAGGCCCGTACGGCCTACTTAGCCGCAATGCGCACTGGGAAATGTAGTCGCCCGGCGCATGCGCAGTTTAAAAAACGTCAAAAAAATGTGAGGTCAAGCCTCATTTCAATACTACACGCCCCCCTCCCAGTCATTTGAATTAGGCTCGCTTACGCCCGCTCGTTTTAGGCTACGCCGCCGAAAATTTGAAGGTAAGTGGTTGGAGAATCACTACTAACCTAAATAATTTACGGCGGTGTAGCCTAAAAAGAGTAGGCTAGGCCGTCCTAATTTTAGGCGCCCCTACGTGAATCTACCCATATAACTTTTGCGCAAACCAATCAATAAACGCTTATTGCATTTTTTTTTTTACGGAAAATATGTAGAAGAATACGTATCGGCCTAAACTGAGGAAAAAAAACATTTTTTTTATATATTTTTGGGGGATATTTATTATAGCAAAAAGTAGAAAATATTGCATTTTTTTCAAAATTGTCGCTCTATTTTTGTTTATAGCGCAAAAAATAAAAACCGAAGAGGTGATCAAATACCACCAAAAGAAAGCTCTATGTGTGGGGAAAAAAAGGACGCCAATTTTGTTTGGGAGCAACGTCGCACGACCGCGCAATTGTCAGTTAAAGCGACGCAGTGCCGAATCGCAAAAAGGTGCTCTGGTCTTTGACCAGCCATATGGTCCGGGGGTTAAGTAGTTAAACTGCCGGCTATTTCCACCCTGGTATGTGTGCGGTTCTGTAATCAGAGTACCCGGTGCTGTCCGGCATGACACCCGACTTACCTTCCACGGTGGAGAATGTAACCAGTGCGGCGCCCTCTTCAGGAATGGCCACGGTGTCTTCCGTACTTCCAGGAACGCCATGCTTCGGGTTCTCAAAATACAGGCCGATGTAATCTTCAGGGGTGTTGGGGGGGAGACCCTCAACCCTGATCGTTCGAGTTTCTTTCAGGGGCTTTACCTTCATTTTAGATGTCCGGATTTTGGAGTTTTTTGAAAAATTTTCAACAAATCCTAGAATATCTGGTAAAAAAAAAAAAAACGAAGTTGGTTGATTGATAAATTAACGTGACGGCCAGACTGTGACAGGACCTATTGTACACCGGTGATGAGGTTTTGTCTATCTTACTATATATTTCCAGTAAAAACGGCACCCCCCCCCCCCCCCCCGACGAAGAAGAAGGCCCCCCTGGTAAAAGAGCTAAAGAAGAGAGGGGGGGCCCCCGGAGCTGACTAATAAATTACTTTAAAAACCCTGTGTCTTGTGTTTATTTACCCCATACTCATTCACGTAGAGTGGGGGGCCGGGATCTGGGGGCCCCCTTATTAAAGGGGGCTCCCAGATTCCGATGAGCCCCCCGCCCGCAGACCCCGACAACCAACGGCCAGGGTTGTCGGGAAGAGACCCTTGTCCCCATCAACATGGGGACAAGGTGCTTTGGGGTGGGGGGGGCGCAGTGCGCCCCCTGCCCCAAAGCACCCACCCCCCCATGTTGAGGGCATGCGGCCTGGTACGGCTCAGGAGAAGGGGGGCGCTCGCTCGTCCCCACCCCCATTCCTGACCGGCCGGGCGGTATGCTCGGATAAGGGTCTGGTATGGATTTTTGGGGGAACCCCCACGCCGTTTTTTTTCGGCGTAGGTGTTCCCCTTAAAATCCATACCAGACCGAAGGGTCTGGTATCATCCTGGGGGGGAACCCCACGCAATTTTTTTTTAATTTGCGTGGGGTTCCCCTTCAAGAATCTCCGCACACCAGTCGCCCCGCAAGTCGGATCATCTTGATCCGACTTCTGGTGCGACCTCTATTCAAATCAATGGGCTCCCATAGGGAACCATTGATTTTGAATAGAAACAGAAAAACGCGGCTGAAAACTAGCGCGGCAAAACGTGCATTGAATTCAATGCAAAACGCGGGAAAAAATCTCGGTAAAAACACCGTTTTTTTTTTCCTGGCGTCTGTACTAGCTTTACAGCCCGTTTTTTTTAAAACGTCCGTGGAAATGAAGCCTAAATGATTATTACGTGTTTTACTAATTATCAAGTAACAACATTAAGTGCTTATATGCTAATGTTAGGTTCTTTCTATAATAACAGGTTCTCTTGCTGGAATCACTTTGCAGAGAGAAGTTATCGGAACAAAATGTTGTTCTCCCATCTCCTTGGAATGTTTTGTTGGCACAATGTAGGGAGACGGTCTTCACATTCTAAACAGAGGGGTGGATTCAGGTAGGGGCGCGCACTCTTACGGAGGCGCAGCGTACAGTTTTAACGCTACGCCTCCGTAAATTACCTGCGCTACGCTTCATTCACGAAGCAGTAGCTCCGTAATTTGCGTGGGCGCTCCGTAAAAATGGCCGGCGTAAGCGCGCGTAATTTAAATGATCCCGTAGGGGGCGTGGATCATTTAAATTAGGCGCGTTCCTGCGCCGAACGTAGTGCACATGCTCCGTCGGGAAACTTTCCCAACGTGCATTGCGGCAAATGACGTCGCAAGGACGTCATTTGCTTTAACGTGAACGTAAATGGCGTCCAGCGCCATTCACGATTCACTTACGCAAACAACGTAATTTTCAAACATCGCGACGCGGGAACGACGGGTAAACTTAGCATTGGCTGCCCCTGCTAATAGCAGGAGCAGCCTTACGCGGAACCCGACGAACGCAAACGACGTAAAATGCGTACGGCGGGCGCGCGTAGGGTTGTGAATCGGCGTGAGTATGCAATTTGCATACTCTACGCTGACCACTAAGGGAACGCCACCTAGCGGCCAGCGTAAGACTGCAGCCTACGATACGACGGCATAAGAGCCTTATGCCAGTCATATCTTAGGCTGCAGTCGGCGTAACAAGCTTTCTGAATACAGAAAAGTCGTTACGCCGGCGCAACTAAGCAATTGCGCTGCGTATCTATGGATACACAGACGCAATTGCTTACTGAATCCACCCCAGAGTCTGGGTTGTAGTAAAACTGATCAGGTGTTCCAAAACACCAGAAATTAATGTCTCTTGTGCTAATTTCTTATCAAAACGAGTTAAAGTGGATGTAAACCCCAAATGTATTTTTATTTTTTTGATGTCACAATGTAGAGAGTAAGATTTCCTATCATCTGTGCCCAGTCTTGCCACACAGAGTTAATCCAGTGCTGAGCAATCCTCTTTTATTGTTCAGTGAAAATTAACAGGCTTCCAGATAAAAACCTGCCTAAATAAAAAGTGGGGGTCGGTGGGTGGCGGTCAGTGGGTTGCGGTCAGTGGGTTGCGGTCAGTGGGTTAGGGTCGGTGGGTTAGGGTCAGTGGGTTGGGGTGTCAGTGGGTTGGGGTCAGTGGGTTGGGGGGTCAGTGGGTTGGGGTCGGAGGGTTGGGTCAGTGGGTTGGGGTCGGTGGGTTGGGGTCAGGGTCAGTGGGTTGGGGTCGGTGGGTTGGGGTCAGTGGGTTGGGGTCGGTGGGTTGAGGTCGGTGGGTTGGGGTCGGTGGGTTGGGGTCGGTGGGTTGGGCATCGGTGGGTTGAGGTCGGTGGGTTGGGGTCGGTGGGTTGGGGCTGGTGGGTTGGGGTCGGTGGGTTGGGGGGGTCAGTGGGTTGGGGTCAGTGGGTTGGGGGTCAGTGGGTTGGGGTCGGTGGGTTGGGGGGAGTCAGTGGGTTGGGGGTCGGTGGGTTGGGGTCGGTGGGTTGGGGTCGGTGGGTTGAGGTCGGTGGGTTGGGGTCGGTGGGTTGGGGTCGGTGGGTTGGGGCCGGTGGGTTGGGGTCAGTGGATTGGGGTCGGTGGATTGGGGTCGGTGGGTTGGGGTCAGTGGATTGGGGTCGGTGGGTTGGGGTCTGTGGGTTGGGGGGGTCAGTGGGTTGGGGTCGGTGGGTTGGGGGGAGTCAGTGGGTTGGGGTCGGTGGGTTGGGGTCAGTGGGTTGGGGTCAGTGGGTTGGGGTCGGTGGGTTGGGGTCGGTGGGTTGGGGTCAGTGGGTTGGGGGTCGGAGGGTTGGGGTCAGTGTTGGTTCTCACCGATATCACATGTGAAGGTGATGACTGCACATTGTTTCTCCGGAATTCTCTCCACCTGGAAGTCGGTGTCGCCGTTGGCGCCGCTGATATTCTCTACCAGGAGGTTTAACATCTCCGAAGAGTAGCTGTCCTGGAGGTTCTCTATCAGAATCAGAGAGGATGGGGGTTCCTGTGTAACGTGCTGTGATTGGTTACTCGGGGCCTCGGCAGCTGCTAAATTATAGAGGAAAAAACATTAAACTCGTCTCTGATCACCGGTCATTATACAGAATGTCACACGGCTGATAGTTATGTAGTTAAAGTTCCCTCTGATCAAAATTCCCTCTAATCAATTCCCTCTGATCTGATTCCCTCTGATCAATACGACCTCCTTCATCCAACATGGACGGGCTTGTCTCTGATAGGTTAATATTGGGACCACCATCATTTTATACATCAACTGCGATCACCACCATTGTATTCCTACAGCAGCCATGCCCACCATCATTACGTATGTAGCACTACCCCCGGAGGAGCTGCTGGATGTTTTGGGCGGTGTGTTACCTCGTGGCTCCTCCTAGGGGTGAGTAGAAGTAAAGGAATGTTCAGACAGGTGCTCTTTGCTCTTTATTACCCAGCCGGGTAAAAACAATAAACTTGTGGTGCTCTCAACCTTCCCCCAGGGCTCTCTGCCACCCTCTAGTGCTCTCCACCTCCCCCATGCTCCCTGCCACCCCCCTAGTGCTCTTTGCCACCCCCCTCCAGTGTTCTCCACCACCCCCATGCTCTCTGCCACCCCCCCCCCCCAGTGCTCTCCAATTCCCTCCATGCTCTCTGCCACCCCCCAGTGCTCTCAACCACCCCCCAGTGCTCTCCACCTCCCCGCATGTTCTCTGCCGGAGGTGCCGGTTAGCATGTCATGGGCTGCTCAATCCAAAATGCCCGGGCCTATTTTTTGTCCCAGTCCGGGCCTGATCCCCCCCTATGTGTCTACCATCATCTCCTGCAACCATCCTGACCAACATTGTGTCCTACAGCTTCCCCCATCTCCAAGATATCCACAAACCACCAGGATTACAGTCCTATGTTCTTTGGTCACTGCACCCGCCATCATGTCCTATCACAATCTCCAATATAATACATAATCATATGTTTAAAGTACATTACCTTGGGGTTGGGGGGTGGGATCCACTTTGGAAACCTAAAAATAAATAAATAAATTACTGAACAAAAAGAGTAACCTATTCTAGGAAGTACAGTAGATGCTGAGCATATTTACAGAGATAATAGAATATAGGCATTGTCTTCTCCCCCCTCCTGCCAGGGTGGCCCCTGTCCCCCCTCCTGCCAGCGGTGACACCTGTCCCCCCTCCTGCCAGCGGTGACCTCTGTCCCCTCTACTGTCAGCAGTGGCCCCTGTCCCCCCCTCCTGCCAGCGGTGGCCCCTGTCCCACCCTCCTGCCAGCAGTGGCCCCTGTCCCCCCCTCCTGCCAGCGGTGGCCCCTGTCCCCCCCTCCTGCCAGCGGTGATCCCTTTCCCCTCTCCTGCCAGTGGTGACCCCTGTCCTCCCTCGTGCCAGTGATGACCCCTGTCCTCCCTCCTGTCAGCGGTGACCCCTGTCCCCTCTCCTGCCAGCGGTGACCTCTGTCCCCTCTACTGTCAGCAGTGGCCCCTGTCCCCCCCTCCTGCCAGCGGTGGCCCCTGTCCCCCCCTCCTGCCAGCAGTGGCCCCTGTCCCCCCTCCTGCCAGCGGTGGCCCCTGTCCCCCCCTCCTGCCAGCGGTGACCCCTTTCCCCTCTCCTGCCAGTGGTGACCCCTGTCCTCCCTCGTGCCAGTGATGACCCCTGTCCTCCCTCCTGTCAGCGGTGACCCCTGTCCCCTCTCCTGCCAGCGGTGACCCCTGTCCCCTCTCCTGCCAGCGGTGACCCCTGTCTCCCCTTCTGCCAGTGGTGACCCCTGTCCACCCTCCTGCTAGTGGTGACCCCTGCCCCCCCTCCTGCCAGCGGTGACTCCTGCCCCCCCTCCTGCCAGCGGTGACTCCTGCCCCCCCTCCTGCCAGCGGTGACCCCTGTCCCCACCTCCTGCCAGCGGTGACCCCTGTTCCCCCCTCCTGCCAGCGGTGACCCCTGTCCTCCCTCCTGCCAGCGGTGACCCCTGTCCTCAGCCTTGCTGACCCCTGTCCTCAGCCTTGCTGACCCCTGTCCCCAGCCTTGCTGACCCCTGTCCCCAGCCTTGCTGACCCCTGTCCCCAGCCTTGCTGACCCCTGTCCTCAGCCTTGCTGACCCCTGTCCTCAGCCTTGCTGACCCCTGTCCTCAGCCTTGCTGACCCCTGTCCTCAGCCTTGCTGACCCCTGTCCTCAGCTCTGCTTACACCCTCTAAGAGTCCTACAAATTAATAGCCTCTGTACACTGGCCTAAAAACTGCTGCCCCCCCGTACATTGCCAAGCTGACCTCCCATCCTCTGCCCCCGCCCCCCCCCCCCCCGACATTTTACATCAGACAGGCTAGTTCAGGCTCTGTAGCGAACGCCCCCATGTCACAATGTATAGCTGTGTATGGCTGCCTAAAGGGATCAGCGAGGTTTTATTGCCCTGATATCTCCTTATCTCCACCTGTAAATGACAAAAGTACAAAAGGACGTTCTCCGACAAACAACGAGGACATGAAGAAGTACATGAAGAAGTACATGAGGAAGTAGTATGTAGAGATTTGTAGATGGTCTGCTGGAAGAAGATAACTACAAAGACCCAACTGCTGGACAACCTATATACAGTATATATGAGATGCTCTATCACAGTGCCCTCTGTGCTGGGGGGGGGGGGGTCACAGTGTCCTCTGTGCTGGGGGGGGGGGGGTCACAGTGTCCTCTGTGCTGGGGGGGGGTCACAGTGTCCTCTGTGCTGGGGGGGAGGGATCACAGTGTCCTCTGTGCTGGGGGGGGGGATCACATTGTCCTCTGTGCTGGGGGGAGGGATCACAGTGTCCTCTGTGCTGGGGGGGAGGGATCACAGTGTCCTCTGTGCTGGGGGGGGGGGGGGATCACATTGTCCTCTGTGCTGGGGGGGGGATCACAGTGTCCTCTGTGCTGGGGGGGGGATCACAGTGTCCTCTGTGCTGGGGGGGGGGGAAATCACAGTGTCCTCTGTGCTGGGGGGGGGGAAATCACAGTGTTCCTCTGTGCTGGGGGGGGGAATCACAGTGTCCTCTGTGCTGGGGGGGGGGGGGGTCACAGTGTCCTCTGTGCTGGGGGGGGGGGGGGAATCACAGTGTCCTCTGTGCTGGGGGGGGGGGGGGGGAAATCACAGTGTCCTCTGTGCTGGAGGGGGGGGTCACAGTGCCCTCTGTGCTGGGGGGGGGATCACAGTGTCCTCTGTGCTGGGGGGGGGGGATCACAGTGTCCTCTGTGCTGGGGGGGGATCACAGTGTCCTCTGTGCTGGGGGGGGGATCACAGTGTCCTCTGTGCTTGGGGGGGGATCACAGTGTCCTCTGTGCTGGGGGGGGGAATCACAGTGTCCTCTGTGCTGGAGGGGGGGGGGGTCACAGTGTCCTCTGTGCTGGGGGGGGTCACAGTGTCCTCTGTGCTTGGGGGGGATCACAGTGTCCTCTGTGCTGGGGGGGGGGATCACAGTGTCCTCTGTGCTGGGGGGGGGGGGAATCACAGTGTCCTCTGTGCTGGGGGGGGGGGGGAATCACAGTGTCCTCTGTGCTGGGGGGGGGGGGAATCACAGTGTCCTCTGTGCTGGGGGGGGGGGGAATCACAGTGTTCCTCTGTGCTGGGGGGGGGGAATCACAGTGCCCTCTGTGCTGGGGGGGGATCACAGTGCCCTCTGTGCTGGGGGGGGGATCACAGTGCCCTCTGTGCTGGGGGGGGATCACAGTGCCCTCTGTGCTGGGGGGGGGATCACAGTGCCCTCTGTGCTGGGGGGGGATCACAGTGCCCTCTGTGCTGGGGGGGGGGGATCACAGTGCCCTCTGTGCTGGGGGGGGGATCACAGTGCCCTCTGTGCTGGGGGGGGTCACAGTGCCCTCTGTGCTGGGGGGGGGGGATCACAGTGCCCTCTGTGCTGGGGGGGGGGGGATCACAGTGCCCTCTGTGCTGGGGGGGGGGGATCACAGTGCCCTCTGTGCTGGGGGGGGGGGGGGTCACAGTGCCCTCTGTGCTGGGGGGGGGGGGGGATCACAGTGCCCTCCGTGCTGGGGGGATCACAGTGCCACTTATGCAATGTGGGGGGTCTCTACACTCATGCATGCTCTACTGTGCTTATCCCTCCCCAGGCAGTGACTGTACAGTGACAGGAGAAGCAGCTCAGTGATGAGCACATCTATGTCACTCTGCTCTCTCCTCCTATCAGCATGCTCTTTGTTAGCACATAAACACGGCTGCGCACCTAATTGGCTCCTCTCCCAGTCTGCGCTCTGCTGTACAGGAGTGGAAAACGGCTGACACCAAGTCAAATGTGGATACTTCCTCTGCTCAAGCCTTACTCTGCTCAAGTGACACTTACCTCTGGCTGTTCCACAGGCCTCCTGCCACCGTCCGCCCCCTGAGACCGAACGTCCAGTTTCATCTTCTTCCCTCCCGGTAATTTCAGCTCATGGGTGTCTTTCTTCAGCACCCCGTCCCGGGCTGTAATATGAGAGGAGAGAGGTCAGGAATGTGAAAGGGAAACTCAGCTGTCAAGTTACAGGAAACTGAAAGTACAGAGAAGCCGACATTGTATCAAAACCAAAGAAACAAAAATATCTAAAAATGTTATCAAAACCCGAGAACCCAAAATGTCTAAAAATGGTATCCAAACCCGAGAACCAAAAATATCAAAACTTGAGAACCCAATGGCCCAGATTCACAAAGCACTTACGCCGATGTATAACAAGATACGCCGACGTAAGTGCAAATGTGCGCCGGACACACAAACAAAGATGCGCCTAAAAACAGGCTTCATCCCGCCGACGTAACTCGCCTACACCGGCGTAGGGTGGGCGCACATTTAGGCTGGACGCATGGTGGCGCTCCCATTGATTAGCCATTCAAATATGCAAATGAGTAAAATACGCCGATTCACGAACCTGCGTGTGCCAGACGCAGTGCGTGTAGGTTGTACGTCCGGCGTAAAGTTATTCCCCATAAAGGAGGCGCAACCCAGCAGCAGACATACAAAGGTCTGCACCAGGGAACACAAGCCGGTGTATTTTACGTTGGACGTGTCTGGCTGGGCGTAGGTTACGTTCATGCCGTACGCAGTGATCCAGCGTAGTTTAGGCAGTTGTTCCGACGTGGTTGTGAGCATGTGCAGGGGGATGCGTCCACGTCTTGGCGCATGCACAGTTCGTGATACGTATCTGTCTGGTGCTCGGCCCATCACGCCTCATTTACACGGCCCACGCCCACTTCCACCTACGCCGGCGTGCGCCTTCGAAACCTAGCGCAGCGTTGGGAGCACTGGCTTGGTGAATTCCATGCTTGCCTCTCTGCGCTGCGTTGGCGTAGTGTATATTGTTTGCGTTACGGCGGCGTAATGTGAATCTGGGCCAAAATGTCTAAAAATGTAATCCAAACCTGAGAACCAAAAATATCAAAAAATTGAATACGAACCCGAGAACTAAAAATATCTAAAAATTGTATCCAAACCCGAGAACCAAAAATATCCAAAAATTGTATCCAAACCCGAGAACCAAAAATATCCAAAAATTGTATCCAAACCCGAGAACCAAAGATTTCTAAAAATTGTATCCAAACCCAAATTTCTAAAAAATGTATCCAAACCCGAGAACCAAAAATATCCAAAAATTGTATCCAAACCCGAGAACCAAAAATATCCAAAAATTGTATCCAAACCCGAGAACCAAAAATGTCTAAAAATGTTATCCAAACCCAAATTTCTAAAAATTGTATCCAAACCCGAGAACCAAAAATATCCAAAAATTGTATCCAAACCCGAGAACCAAAAATATCCAAAAATTGTATCCAAACCCGAGAACCAAAAATGTCTAAAAATGTTATCCAAACCCAAATTTCTAAAAATTGTATCCAAACCAAAGAAACAAAAATATCTAAAAATTGTATCCAAACCAAAGAAACAAAAATATCTAAAAATTGTATCCAAACCTGAGAACCAAAAATATCTAAAAATTGTATCCAAACCCGAGAACCAAAAATATCTAAAAATTGTATCCAAACCAAAGAAACAAAAATATCTAAAAATTGTATCCAAACCTGAGAACCAAAAATATCTAAAAATTGTATCCAAACCCGAGAACCAAAAATGTCTAAAAATGTTATCCAAACCTGAGAAACAAAAATTGTATCCAAACCCGAGAACCAAAAATGTCTAAAAATGTTATCCAAACCCAAATTTCTAAAAATTGTATCCAAACCCGAGAACCAAAAATATCCAAAAAATTGTATCCAAACCCGAGAACCAAAAATATCCAAAACATTTTATCCAAACCAGAGAACTAAATATATCTAAAAATTGTATCCAAACCAGAGAACTAAAAATTGTATCCAAACCCGAGAACCAAAAATATCCAAAAATTGTATCCAAACCAGAGAACCAAAAATGTCTAAAAATTGTATCCAACCCCAAATTTATAAAAATTGTATCCAAACCCGAGAACCAAAAATGTCTAAAAATGTTATCCAAACCCAAATTTCTAAAAATTGTATCCAAACCAAAGAAACAAAAATATCTAAAAATTGTATCCAAACCTGAGAAACAAAAATTGTATCCAAACCCGAGAACCAAAAATATCCAAAACATTTTATCCAAACCAGAGAACTAAATATATATAAAAATTGTATCCAAACCAGAGAACCAAAAATATCCAAAAATTGTATCCAAACCAAAGAAACAAAAATATCTAAAAATTGTATCCAAACCCAAATTTCTAAAAATTGTATCCAAACCCAAGAACCAAAAATGTCTAAAAATTGTATCCAAACCTGAGAACCAAAAATGTCTAAAAATGTTATCCAAACCCAAATTTCTAAAAATTGTATCCAAACCTGAGAACCAAAAATGTCTAAAAATGTTATCCAAACCCAAATTTCTAAAAATTGTATCCAAACCCGAGAACCAAAAATATCCAAAAAATTGTATCCAAACCCGAGAACCAAAAATATCCAAAACATTTTATCCAAACCAGAGAACTAAATATATCTAAAAATTGTATCCAAACCAGAGAACTAAAAATTGTATCCAAACCCGAGAACCAAAAATATCCAAAAATTGTATCCAAACCAGAGAACTAAAAATTGTATCCAAACCAGAGAACTAAAAATTGTATCCAAACCAGAGAACTAAAAATTGTATCCAAACCCGAGAACCAAAAATATCCAAAAATTGTATCCAAACCAGAGAACCAAAAATGTCTAAAAATTGTATCCAACCCCAAATTTATAAAAATTGTATCCAAACCCGAGAACCAAAAATGTCTAAAAATGTTATCCAAACCCAAATTTCTAAAAATTGTATCCAAACCAAAGAAACAAAAATATCTAAAAATTGTATCCAAACCTGAGAAACAAAAATTGTATCCAAACCCGAGAACCAAAAATATCCAAAAAATTGTATCCAAACCCGAGAACCAAAAATATCCAAAACATTTTATCCAAACCAGAGAACTAAATATATCTAAAAATTGTATCCAAACCCGAGAACCAAAAATATCCAAAAATTGTATCCAAACCAAAGAAACAAAAATATCTAAAAATTGTATCCAAACCCAAATTTCTAAAAATTGTATCCAAACCCAAGAACCAAAAATGTCTAAAAATTGTATCCAAACCCAAATTTCTAAAAATTGTATCCAAACCTGAGAACCAAAAATATCTAAAAATTGTATCCAAACCTGAGAACCAAAAATGTCTAAAAAAACTGTATCCAAACCAGAGAAACAAAAATATCTAAAAATTGTATCCAAACGAGAGAAAGGGTGCAGGAGATACTTGTGGTGCCGGTGTCAGACGTAGGGAATCTCATTCAAGTGAATGGGCTCCCATACGCTGTTGAACAACAAACGGAAAAAAAAAAAATGTGTTGCGTCACGAAGGTGCGAATGCCGATTTGTAGGGCATTTGCTGAAGTCCCACAACAGACGATCTTCCTGTAGTGCGGTTTTGGAAGAGGTGGGGCCCTTCTTTTGGTGGTGCGTCTTTGGAAGGTGTGATTATGGCCCCATAGAGGTGAATCATTCACTCACTCATAGACTTCAATGGGAGCGCATGGAAAACGCATGCGCGTGTTTTTTTTTGGTAGGGTTTTGTGTTTACCATCCAGTCTCCTCCTCCTACAGAAAAAAAGGCGCATCAAAAATGCATAAAACCACGCTGCAAAAAAATGCACCACGAAGAACTATACGCACGGGCGTGAACTTGGCCTTTAAGGTGGAGGAGGCTGCATTGGTTTTCTATTTTTAGGCTTTGTGCTCGCACAGAAAACTCCTGTTGGTCCTGCCAGGAATTATGTGTCCTTGTACGGACCAATCAGAGAAAGTTCTGGTCTCGGGGAGGACATTTCTTATACACCAATCACTTCCTGCCTGCTCATCACATCACATGGCTACATACAGACCGACGCTCACAAATATAATAAAATCCTCCTCTCTGCACCGCACCTTTCCACCAGGAGGTGGCGGAAAATCAATCATAGAGACACATTCAGAGCAATGCTGGTCGCCCGGAAAAGTGGCGTTTTTATGCCGTGTGCACGGCGCCCAAACATGCGATTACAATATAAAGGAGATCTAAATAAATTGCCAGAGAAAGCGGAACATTCACCAGACTGAACATCACCTACAGTATACCCCGTCCATCAATGAAGGGATGGAGTGGCCCTTTAAGGAAAACCACATGACCTCTTATTACACCTACAGGCCAGATATCCGACTACCTCCCCCCCCGATATCCGACTACCCCCCCCCCCCCCCGATATCCGACAACCCCCCCTCCCAATATCCGACTACCTCCCCCCGATATCCGACTACCTCCCCCTGATATCTGACAAACCCCCCCCGATATCCAACTACCCCCCCCCCCGATATCCGACTACCTCCCCCCGATATCCGACTCCCCCCCCCTGATATCTGACAAACCCCCCCCGATATCCAACTACCCCCCCCCCCCCCCGATATCAGACTACCTCCCCCCCCGATATCCGACAACCCCCCCTCCCAATATCCGACTACCTCCCCCCGATATCCGACTACCTCCCCCTGATATCTGACAAACCCCCCCCGATATCCGACTACCCCCCCCCCCGATATCAGACTACCTCCCCCCCGATATCAGACTACCCCCCCGATATCCGACTACCCCCCCCCCCCCGATATCAGACTACCTCCCCCCCCGATATCAGACTACCCCCCCCCCCCCCCCCGATACCCGACTACCTCTCCCCCGATATCCGACAACTCCCTCCCCCCCAATACCAGCAGAAATCCAATCCATGGTGACAACACTACGATCATTTCCCGGAATAGTATATATAGTAAGTGAAAGGAGACATCAGCTGCCCCTCCCCCCATCATTGTAGTGTATGAGGATCTCCCTCCTGTCCTCAGTACTTACCTCCCTCCTCCTTGTAGTGTATGAGGATCTCCCTCCTGTCCTCAGTACTTACCTCCCTCCTCCTTGTAGTGTATGAGTATCTCCTCCAGTCCTCAGTACTTACCTCCCTCCTCCTTGTAGTGTATGAGGATCTCCCTCCAGTCCTCAGTACTTACCTCCCTCCTCCTTTTAGTGTATGAGGATCCCCCTCCAGTCCTCAGTACTTACCTCCCTCCTCCTTGTAGTGTATGAGGATCCCCCTCCAGTCCTCAGTACTTACCTCCCCCCTCCTTGTAGTGTATGAGGATCCCCTCCAGTCCTCAGTACTTACCTCCCTCCTCCTTGTAGTGTATGAGGATCCCCTCCTGTCCTCAGTACTTACCTCCCTCCTCCTTGTAGTGTATGAGGATCCCCCTCCAGTCCTCAGTAATTACCTCCCTCCTCCTTGTAGTGTATGAGGATCCCCCTCCAGTCCTCAGTACTTACCTCCCTCCTCCTTGTAGTGTATGAGGATCCCCTCCAGTCCTCAGTCCTCACCTCCCTCCTCCTTGTAGTGTATGAGGATCCCCTCCAGCCCTCAGTACCTACCTCTCTCCTCCTTGTAGTGTATGAGGATCCCCTCCAGCCCTCAGTACTTACCTCCCTCCTCCTTGTACTGTATGAGGATCCCCCTCCAGTCCTCAGTACTTACCTCCCTCCTCCTTGTAGTGTATGAGGATCCCCCTCCAGTCCTCAGTACTTACCTCCCTCCTCCTTGTAGTGTATGAGGATCTCCCTCCTGTCCTCAGTACTTACCTCCCTCCTCCTTGTAGTGTATGAGGATCCTCTCCAGTCCTCAGTACTTACCTCCCTCCTCCTTGTAGTGTATGAGGATCCCCTCCAGCCCTCAGTACTTACCTCCCTCCTCCTTGTAGTGTATGAGGATCCCCTCCAGTCTTCAGTACTTACCTCCCTCCTCCTTGTAGTGTATGAGGATCCCCTCCAGTCCTCAGTACTTACCACCCTCCTCCTTGTAGTACAATATAAAACCCCCATCCCCCCCAGTACCTACCTGTCTCCTCCTTGAAGTGTATGAGGATGTGGCCCCGGGCGCAGTCGGTGTCGCGGATCTCACATTCTCCTCCGTTTGATTCGCTCCTCTTCTGGAAATACAGCAGAAGTTTATTTTTTAGTTTCTTCAGCACCTCGGGGTCCTCCTTCCACTGGAGGGCCACAGGGTAGGGGTACTTGGGGTCCCCCATGGTGAAGGTGTCCGGGGCAGTGAGGCGGGGGCAGTTTATGTAGTATGGGGCCCGTCTCAACTCCGGAATCTCTGAAATATTCTTTCACTTTCATTTCTCTTTCTCAACGCAGCCCCTCCCCCTACCTCTCCCATGACTTGTTATATATTCAGCTATATTTGGACGACCTGTGACACGCATGTGTGCTGTATACCAGCCTTGTCCCTGATCTAGGGGTCTGTCCCCGATCTTGGGAGTTTGTCCCTGCTCTGGGGGGTCTGTCCCTGATCTGGGGGGTCTGTGCCTGATCTGGGGGGTCTGTCCCTGCTCTGGGGGGTCTGTCCCTGATCTGGGGGTCTGTCCCTGCTCTGGGGGGTATGTCCCTGATCTGGGGGGTCTGTCCCTGATCTGAGGGTCTGTTCCTGATCTGGGGGTCTGTTCCTGATCTGGGGGGTCTGTCCCTGGTCTGGGGAGTCTGTCCCTGATCTAGGGGGGTCTGTCCCCGATCTGGGAGGTCTGTCCCTGATCTGGGGAGTTTGTCCCCGCTTTGTGGATCTGTCCCTGATCTGGGGGTCTGTCCCTGATCTGGGGGTCTGTCCCCGATCTGGGGAGTCTGTCCCCGATCTGGGGGGTCTGTCCCTGATCTGGGGGATCTGTCCCTGATCTAGGGGGACTGTCCCTGATCTGGGGGGTCTGTCTCTGATCTGGGGCTCTGTCCCTGATCTGGGGCTCTGTCCCTGATCTGGGGGTCTGTCCCTGATCTGGGGGTCTGTCCCTGATCTTTGGGAATCTGTCCCTGATCTGGGGAATCTGTCCCTGATCTGGGGCTCTGTCCCTGATCTGGGAGTCTGTCCCCGATCTGGGGGGTCTGTCCCTGATCTGGGGGGTCTGTCCCTGCTCTGGGGGGTCTGTCCCTGATCTGGGGGGTCTGTCTCTGATCTGAGGGTCTTTTCCTGATCTGGGGGGTCTGTCCCTGATCTGGGGGGTCTGTCCCCGATCTGGGGGGTCTGTCCCTGCTCTGGGGGGTCTGTCCCTGATCTGGGGGGTCTGTGCCTGATCTGGGGGGTCTGTCTCTGATCTGGGGGGTCTGTCCCTGATCTGAGGGTCTGTTCCTGATCTGGGGGGTCTGTCCCTGGTCTGGGGGGTCTGTCCCTAATCTGAGGGTCTGTTCCTGATCTGGGGGGTCTGTCCCTGGTCTGGGGAGTCTGTCCCTGATCTAGGGGGGTCTGTCCCCGATCTGGGGGGTCTGTCCCTGATCTGGGGAGTTTGTCCCCGCTTTGTGGATCTGTCCCTGATCTGGGGGTCTGTCCCCGATCTGGAGAGTTTGTCCCTGCTCTGGGGGGTCTGTCCCTGATCTGGGGGGTCTGTGCCTGATCTGGGGGGTCTGTGCCTGATCTGGGGGGTCTGTCTCTGATCTGGGGGGTCTGTCCCTGATCTGAGGGTCTGTTCCTGATCTGGGGGGTCTGTCCCTGGTCTGGGGGGTCTGTCCCTGATCTGAGGGTCTGTCCCTGATCTGGGTGGTCTGTCCCTGATCTGGGGGGGTCTGTCCCTGATCTGGGGGTCTGTCCCCGATCTGGGGAGTTTGTCCCTGCTCTGGGGGGTCTGTCCCCGATCTGGGAAGTTTGTCCCTGCTCTGGGGGGTCTGTCCCTGATCTGGGGGTCTGTCCCTGATCTGGGGGGTCTGTCCCTGATCTGAGGCTCTGTCCCTGATCTGGGGAGTCTGTCCCTGATCTGAGGGTCTGTCCCTGATCTGGGGGGTCTGTCCCTGGTCTGGGGAGTCTGTCCCTGATCTAGGGGGGTCTGTCCCTGATCTAGGGGGACTGTCCCTAATCTGGGGAGTCTGTCCCTGATCTGGGGGTCTGTCCCTGATCTGGGGGATCTGTCCCTGATCTAGGGGGGTCTGTCCCCGATCTGGGGGTCTGTCCCCGATCTGGGGAGTCTGTCCCTGATCTGGGGGGTCTGTCCCTGATCTGGGGGGCCTGTCCCTGATCTGGGGGGCCTGTCCCCGATCTGGGGGTCTGTCTCTGATCTGGGGGGTCTGTCTCTGATCTGGGGGTCTGTCCCTGATCTGGGGGGCCTGTCCCTGATCTGGGGGGTCTGTCTCTGATCTAGGGGGGTCTGTCCCCGATCTGGGGGTCTGTCCCCGATCTGGGGAGTCTGTCCCTGATCTGGGGGGTCTGTCCCTGATCTGGGGGGCCTGTCCCTGATCTGGGGGGCCTGTCCCCGATCTGGGGGTCTGTCTCTGATCTGGGGGGTCTGTCTCTGATCTGGGGGTCTGTCCCTGATCTGGGGGGCCTGTCCCTGATCTGGGGGGTCTGTCTCTGATCTGGGGGGTCTGTCTCTGATCTGGGGGGTCTGTCTCTGATCTGGGGGTCTGTCCCTGATCTGAGGGTCTGTCCCTGATCTGGGGGGTCTGTCCCTGGTCTGGGGAGTCTGTCCCTGATCTAGGGGGGTCTGTCCCTGATCTAGGGGGACTGTCCCTAATCTGGGGAGTCTGTCCCTGATCTGGGGGTCTGTCCCCTATCTGGGGGGTCTGTCCCCGATCTGGGGAGTTTGTCCCTGCTCTGGGGGGTCTGTCCCTGATCTGGGGGACTGTCCCCGATCTATATATATTGGGCTAGATTCAGAAAGATTTCGGCAGGCGTGGCCTATCTCAGATACACTGCGCCGCCGTAAGTTAAAGCAGCAGGTCCCGTATTGACAAAGAAGTTGCGCTCTAACTTACGGCGGCGCAGTGTAACTGGGCCGGCGTAAGCCCGCCTAATTCAAAATAGGCTGGTTGGGGGCGTGTTCTATGCTAAATACTGTTGACCCCACGTATTTGACGTTTCTAACGAACGGCGCATGCGCCATCCGTGCACGTATCCCAGTGCGCATGCTCCAAATTACGCCGCAAAGACTCATTGGTTTCGACGTGAACGTAACCTACGCCCAGCCCCACTCTGAATCGGCTGTCCGACGTCCATACTTAACATTGGCTGCGCCATCTTTTTGGTGGTTTATCTTTACCCCTGAAAACGCCTTACGTAAACGGCGTATCTTACATGCGACGGCTGTGCGTACGTTCGTGAATCGGCGTATCTTGATCATTTGCGTATTCTCGGCGTAAATCGGCGTACACGCCCCTAGCGGCCAGCGTAAATATGCAGTTAAGATACGGCGGCGTAGGAAGACTTACGCCGGTCGTATCTTAGCAATATTTAAGCGTATCTCAGTTTGAGAATACGCTTAAATATACGACGGCGCGGATTCGGACTTACGACGGCGTATCTACTGATAATCTACTGATACGCCCCTCGTAAGTCTACGTGAATCTGGCCCATAACGTCTACAAACAGTGGGATAGATTTATGGACATTTTATTTATTTTATAGGTTTTCAGGCGCTTTAGCGCTAGAAATGACCTCTGAAAACCGCCGCCCATTCATTCCAGTGCGACTTTTCACACCCGGGGGGCGCTGAACTTGCGGGACGTTATGAAAAGTGCGGCAAGCCGCATCTTTGGGGTTGGTTGGGAGCGATGCAAATAGCGCTTCCAAAATTCCCCTGCCCATTGCATAACTGAACCCCCTAATCCTAACCCTAACCCCTAATCCTAGCCTAATTCCTAACCCCTAACCTAACCCTTAACCCTAACCTCTAACCCTTAGCTTATCATCCCAACCTAACCCCTAACACATAACCCCTAACCTATCCCTAACCTAACCCCTAACCTAATTCCTAACCCTAACACATAATCCCTAACCTAACCCCCTAACCGTAACCTCTAACCCTTAACTCCTCACCCTAACCTAACCCCTAATTCCTAATTCCTAACTTTT
>NC_053494.1:221388431-221422723 GCF_905171775.1 Rana temporaria | reverse complement strand
GACAGCGGTGATCCCTGCTCCCCCCCCCTTCCAGACAGCGGTGATCCCTGCTCCCCCCCCCCTTCCAGACAGCGGTGATCCCTGCTCCCCCCCCTTCCAGACAGCGGTGATCCCTGCTCCCCCCCCCCCCCTTCCAGACAGCGGTGATCCCTGCTCTCCCCCCCCCCCCTTCCAGACAGCGGTGATCCCTGCTCCCCCCCTTTCCAGACAGCGGTGATCCCTGCTCCCCCCCCCCCTTCCAGACAGCGGTGATCCCTGCTCCCCCCCCCCCCCTTCCAGACAGCGGTGATCCCTGCCCCCCCCCCCCCTTCCAGACAGCGGTGATCCCTGCTCTCCCCCCCCCCCTTCCAGACAGCGGTGATCCCTGCTCCCCCCCCCCTTCCAGACAGCGGTGATCCCTGCTCCCCCCCCCCCCTTCCAGACAGCGGTGATCCCTGCTCCCCCCCCCCTTCCAGACAGCGGTGATCCCTGCTCCCCCCCCCCTTCCAGACAGCGGTGATCCCTGCTCCCCCCCCCCCCTCCCCAGACAGTGGTGATCCCTGCTCCCCCCCCCCCCTTCCAGACAGCGGTGATCCCTGCTCCCCCCCCCCTTCCAGACAGCGGTGATCCCTGCCCCCCCCCCCCTTCCAGACAGCGGTGATCCCTGCTCCCCCCCCCCCTTCCAGACAGCGGTGATCCCTGCTCCCCCCCCCCCTTCCAGACAGCGGTGATCCCTGCTCCCCCCCCTTCCAGGCAGCGGTGATCCCTGCTCCCCCCCCCCCCCCCCCGACAGTGGTGATCCCTGCTCCCTCTCCCTCCCAAGACAGCGGTGATCCCTGCTCCCTCTCCCTCCCAAGACAGCGGTGATTTTTTTTATTATTACAATTCTGCACTTTGCGGCGTCCTCTGCGGATCTCTATACATCGGTAGATTGTATGGTGTATATGAGGTGATTGTAGAATCGGGAGTCGTTTCTGGGAGATATCGGTGGAATCGCACACGTTGTCCTCAGTTCTCTCCTTCGTGTTTCCTGCGTTGGGTGGGGATTGCGTTGGGTGGATTGCGTGGGATGGATTGCGTTGGGTGGATTGCGGGGTCGATTGCTTTGGGTGGGTTGCGTTGGGTGGATTTGCGGTGTGGATTGCGTGGTGGGGATTGCGTTGGGTGGATTGCGAGGTGGATGACATCGCACAGATTTATTTTGGAAGTAGCGAGTCGCGGCTCAGCTTCCTGCCCTTCCTCCGCCTGGCGGTGTCTCTGCAGTGACCTTGTCCTTCATACAGGAGAAGACACAATATTCTGATAGATTGCGACTCTTAACAACAAATTCCATTCTGTGCATAGAGAGAGGGAGGGAGAGCCTGCGCATAGAGAGAGGGAGGGAGAGCCTGCGCATAGAGAGAGGGAGGGAGAGCCTGCGCATAGAGAGAGGGAGGGAGAGCCTGCGCATAGAGAGAGAGGGAGAGCCTGCGCATAGAGGGAGAGCCTGCGCATAGAGAGAGAGAGGGAGAGCCTGCGCATAGAGGGAGAGCCTGCGCACATAAAAAGAGAGGGAGCCTGCGCACAGAGAGAGGGGGAGTCTGTATATGTGGAGGGATTAACCGACAAGCCATAGGGAACTATAGACCCCACAAATAAGGCTTTGGGAAGATTTCATTGGCTGCTGTGATTGGGGGTGTATTTGGTTTATTGGACCCCCATAGTGATGAATTGTTACATTGTTTATATTTGTATTCATTTCTTTCTTCTCATAAAACCGCCCCTTCCTGTTGTTGTTGTTGTTGTTAGATCTCACACTTGCTGAGGGTGTAATAATGACACTTTTATCAGAGGCTACAATGTAACGTTATTATCAGACATAGAAGTGTATATAATAATATAATGTGTATAATAAGATCCGTTGCTCTCTCAGCAGTAACAATGTAACAATAATGGAGATGATGCCGACACTAGAAGTGTAATAATAATATAATGTGGATTTTTTCCCCTCCCCCGGCAGACGTTTGGCGGCTCGCAGGCGGTGGTGTCGCGATGTGACCTGATGGAGAATCTCCTGGGGAAGGGGTGCGGGGCGGAGCATATCGAGGGCCCCAACAGCAGCGTCAGTGTGAGGAAGAAGCTCCCCCTCAGCAGCAAAGGCTCCGGGTCCTCGCAGTCCGACATCATCCAGGTCACCCCCCAGAGCCTCTCCATGTCCCTGCGACCAGGTCAGTGACACTCCACCGCACTACAGTGATTGGCCCGACACTCCACCGCACTACAGTGATTGGCCCGACACTCCACCGCACTACAGTGATTGGCCCGACACTCCACCGCACTACAGTGATTGGCCCGACACTCCACCACACTACAGTGATTGGCCCGACACTCCACCACACTACAGTGATTGGCCCGACACTCCACCGCACTACAGTGATTGGCCCGACACTCCACCGCACTACAGTGATTGGCCCGACACTCCACCGCACTACAGTGATTGGCCCGACACTCCACCGCACTACAGTGATTGGCCCGACACTCCACCACACTACAGTGATTGGCCCGACACTCCACCACACTACAGTGATTGGCCCGACACTCCACCGCACTACAGTGATTGGCCCGACACTCCACCACACTACAGTGATTGGCCCGACACTCCCCCACACTACCGTGATTGGCCCGACACTCCCCCACACTACCGTGATTGGCCCGACACTCCACCACACTACAGTGATTGGCCCGACACTCCCCCACACTACCGTGATTGGCCCGACACTCCCCCACACTACCGTGATTGGCCCGACACTCCACCACACTACAGTGATTGGCCCGACACTCCACCACACTACAGTGATTGGCCCGACACTCCACCACACTACAGTGATTGGCCCGACACTCCACCATAGTACTCAGGAACTCAGCACAGGGATGGTGGGAACCCCTCATAATGGGCACAGCGGGTGTTCAGACCCGGGAACTCAGCACAGGGATGGTGGGAACCCCTCATAATGGGCACAGTGGGTGTACAGACCCGGGAACTCAGCACAGGGATGGTGGGGACCCCTCATAATGGGCACAGCGGGTGTACAGACCCGGGAACTCAGCACAGGGATGGTGGGAACCCCTCATAATGGGCACAGCGGGTGTTCAGACCCGGGAACTCAGCACAGGGATGGTGGGAACCCCTCATAATGGGCACAGCGGGTGTACAGACCCGGGAACTCAGCACAGGGATGGTGGGAACCCCTCATAATGGGGCACAGCGGGTGGACAGACCCGGGAACTCAGCACAGGGATGGTGGGAACCCCTCATAATGGGGCACAGCGGGTGGACAGAAAACGCACAATTTTAATGTTTTTCGGACGTATTTAATGTTTTGGCCTCCTGAGGTTCACTCTCCTCTCTCCTCCCCCTCCAGGTGCGGCGGCCTCCTTTAAGGTGCAGGTGAGGCAGGTGGAGGATTACCCGGTGGACCTCTATTACCTGATGGATTTATCTCTGTCCATGAAAGACGACCTGGAGAACATCCGGAATCTGGGGACGCGATTGGCCGAGGAGATGGCGAAACTCACCAGCAACTTCCGGCTGGGATTCGGGACTTTCGTAGACAAGAACGTCTCTCCGTTCTCCTATACGGCCCCCAAATATCAGAACAACCCCTGCACCGGGTAATTGTCATCGACGGGGGGGGGGCGGGCTGACATCCGGGGGGGCCGGGCTGAGATCTGGGGGGGAAGATTCAAAACCCTCCTTGGAGTGGGGATCGCTCTTCAGAGGGTCACCTGCCAGTGTGAACGACTCCCAATACCTAAAATGATACAATGTTACATCCAATACAAAGTCTATCGATCGATAATGATCTGAGGAGGATCAGGAGATTATTGATCAATGCACTTTGTGGTCGATGTAACATTGTATTATTGATACTCAGTGTAAGTTTTATATAATTATTGATCTCCTTTGGAATGTATCGGGTTTATCCCGAAGGATATTTGTAGCCGTTGATGGAAGGAAGATTATTGGTGGAAAAATTGTGAGCCTAATAAATACAAACTTGGCAGAAAGTCAAAACGGGAACCTAAAATCGGAAAAAATGTGATGTCAGCACCGAGCGCAACGTGTCACGGGGGGAGGAGTCCAGTCTGAGCGACGCTGAACGTGTCACAGGGGGGAGGAGTCCAGTCTGAGCGACGCTGAACGTGTCACGGGGGGAGGAGTCCAGTCTGAGCGATGCTGAACGTGTCACGGGGGGAGGAGTCTAGTCTGAGCGACGCTGAACGTGTCACGGGGGGGAGGAGTCCAGTCTGAGCGACGCTGAACGTGTCACGGGGGGAGGAGTTCAGTCTGAGCGACGCTGCACGTGTCACGGGGGGAGGAGTCCAGTCTGAGCGACTCTGAACATGTCGCGGGGGTGGAGTCTGAGCGACTCTGAACATGTCGCGGGGGAGGAGTCTGAGCGACTCTGAACATGTCGCAGGGGGAGGAGTCTGAGCGACTCAACATGTCGCAGGGGGAGGAGTCTGAGCGACTCTGAACATGTCGCAGGGGGAGGAGTCTGAGCGACTCTGAACATGTCGCAGGGGGAGGAGTCTGAGCGACTCTGAACATGTCGCAGGGGGAGGAGTCTGAGCGACTCTGAACATGTCGCAGGGGGAGGAGTCTGAGCGACTCTGAACATGTCGCAGGGGGAGGAGTCTGAGCGACTCTGAACATGTCACAGGGGGAGGAGTCTGACGCTGAACGTGTCACATCGTCCAGTCTGAGCGACGCTGAACGTGTCACGGGGGTGGAGTCCAGTCTGAGCGACGCTGAACGTGTCACGGGGGGGAGGAGTCCAGTCTGAGCGACGCTGAACGTGTCACGGGGGGAGGAGTCCAGTCTGAGCGACACTGAACGTGTCACGGGGGGAGGAGTCTGAGCGACTCTGAACATGTCACGGGGGGAGGAGTCTGAGCGACTCTGAACATGTCAGAGGGGGAGGAGTCTGAACCACGCTGCACATGTCGCGGGGGAGGAGTCCAGTCTGAGTGACGCTGCACATGTCACGGGGGAGGAGTCCAGTCTGAGCGACGCTGCACATGTCACGGGGGGAGGAGTCCAGTCTGAGCGACGCCGACCGTGTCACGGGGGGAGGGGTCCAGTCGCTGAATGTGTCGGCAGGTTTTGGCTGTGAGAAATCTGTCAAAAATCCAATGAAATAATTTTATAGGGCAATAAAACAATCCAATAAAAGATCAAATCCTCATCCAGAATGATTCATCGCAGCTGCAGTCTGTCCCGGGATCTCGGCGTGTGATCGCTTAATCATCATAATTCCCCCACAGGGGCGGCATTGCAGGGGGCAGACTGGGCAATTGCTTAGGGCCCCAGAATGACAGGTGCAGGGAGCTGGAATACTGGGTGTATGGGTTCCCCCACTTAAATCTAAACCACCTCTGCCTCTCTGCCTAACAATTTGAAGTTTGTTTTTCTCTGCAGCATGCTTGCAGGGAACAGGCTTTTGTGTTCAGACTGTGAATGTATCTCTACAGAGAGGCCACTGCTTCCTAAGCCAGAGAGCAAAGGTCTGTCTCTGCAGTATGCTGGCAGGGGACAGGCTTTTCTGCTCAGGCTTATTGTTATGGCACACCTGGAGTGTTCAGAGGACTTCGGTTGGGTGTTAAACCTTGGCAGTGTAAAGGGGTGTCTGTTGGCTGCAGGGAGCGCACATTTCTCTCCAGTCCTGCGCTCCTGACTCCTCGGCTGTGTCCTGCCGCTCCTGACTCCTCGGCTGTGTCCTGCCGCTCCTGACTCCTCGGCTGTGTCCTGCCGCTCCTGACTCCTCGGCTGTGTCCTGCCGCTCCTGACTCCTCGGCTGTGTCCTGCCGCTCCTGACTCCTCGGCTGTGTCCTGCCGCTCCTGACTCCTCGGCTGTGTCCTGCCGCTCCTGACTCCTCGGCTGTGTCCTGCCGCTCCTGACTCCTCGGCTGTGTCCTGCCGCTCCTGACTCCTCGGCTGTGTCCTGCCGCTCCTGACTCCTCGGCTGTGTCCTGCCCGCTCCTGACTCCTCGGCTGTGTCCTGCCGCTCCTGACTCCTCGGCTGTGTCCTGCCGCTCCTGACTCCTCGGCTGTGTCCTGCCGCTCCTGACTCCTCGGCTGGGTCCTGCCCGCTCCTCACTCGGCTGCTCCTTTTGTCTGGGACGGCTCTGTGTTTATTCTTTTGCCTTTCCTGGCTCGGGGCCACACAGCCCGGCACAGCGTGATCTGAAGGAGCCAATTTCAGCAGAATTATTCAGCGAGGAGGGAAGAGAGTCAACAAAGAGCCGTACATTTCTAGAATTCCCTGGAGCGCCCCGTCCTCGGCCTCCATTGTCCTCTAGAGTTTCCACTGCCCTCGCATCCACCTTTTTCTTACGGGACGGCGTCCAATCCCTCCTCGCTGGGCACTGCGCTCTGTGTAGATCGCATACTACAGAGGTCACCCTTCCCTGACCCCCCCCCCCCCCCCCCGCAGGCAGCGAAAACTAATAATCAATCTACATGGGAGGAGAAGGAGAGAGGCGTGTGTGACCTTCACTAGAAATCTTCATCTTCTAGTTCAGACACGTTCAGTCATCGCAGTCCTCCATATTCTGATCGTGTATTTACCATATAAGACACACCCCCAATTCTAAAAAAAAAAAACAGGGCGCCGTGTAAAATCTACTTAAAAACGGAAGTCAATGATCTGCAAATCTCGTAAATTCGAATTCTATTCACAATAGAAAATAGTAAACATATCAAATGTTTAAATTGAGAAAATGGCCAATTTTACAATTGATGGCAGCAACACATCTCAAAAAAGTTGGGGCGGGGCCACGTTTAGCATGGTGTAGCCTCCTTCTGGGAAGTGAGGAGACCGGTTGCTGGAGTTTGGGGAGGAATGTTCTCCTATTCTTGCCTAATATTGGAACTCTAACTGCTCAAGAGTCCTGGGGGGGTCGTATTTTTCCTTTTCAAGATGCGACAAATGTTTCCAATTGGTGAAAGGTCTGGACTGCCGGCAGCCACTTAAGGGCCTTCCCTGAAAAATGTTGTGTGGATGGGAGGGTGTGCCGCTCTAACACCTGGATCTATCTTTCAGCATGGATGGTGCCTATTCCAAATGTGCAAGATGCCCATTCCATACATGCAAATGCCACCCCCCCCCCTCCTTCCCCACACCATCAGTGATGCCCGATTCTGAACTGAGTGTTAACAAGCCGGAAGTGTTAAATCCGGAGGACACATCGCCCATGGTGGCCAAAAAGAATGTCAAATTTCCATTTGTCTGATCACAGAACAGTTCCACTTCGCAACAGACCATTTTAAATGAGATTTGGCCCAGAGAACCGTTTCCCACTTTGCAACAGACCATTTTAATTGTGTTTTGGCCCAGAGAACAGTTCTACACTTTGCAACAGACCATTTTAAAACAAACTTTGGCTCAGAGAACCATTTTTCACTTTGCAACAGACCATTTTACATGAGCTTTGGCCCAGAGAAGATGGCAGTGTTTCTGGATCATGTTCAGATATGGCTTCTTCTTTCCATGTTAGAGCTTCTATTTGTATTTGTGGTTGGCACAGTTATCTGTGTTCCCATTCAGTATTCCTGAGCCCATGCATGGTGGCCAAATAGAATGTCAAATTTCCATTTGTCTGACTACAGAACCGTTTTCCAATGTGCAACAGACAGTTTTAAACAAGCTTTGGCCCAGAGAACCGTTTTCCACTTTGCAACAGACCGTTTTAGATGAGCTTTGGCCCAGAGAAGACTGGTGTTTCTGGATCATGTTCAGGTATAGCTTCTTCTTTCCATGTTAGAGCTTTGCCTTGTATTTCTGGATGGAACAGCAATCTGTGTTCTTGAGCCCATGCATGGTGGCCAAATTTTTTTTTTAAATTTCCATTTTTTCTGACCACCACAGAACAGTTTTTTTCACTTTGCAACAGACCATCTTTAAAGAGCTTTGGCCCAGAGAACAGTTTTTTACTTTGCAACAGACCATTTTAGATGAGCTTTGGCTCAGAAAACAGTTTTTTACTTTGCAACAGACCATTTTAGATGAGCTTTGGCTCAGAAAACAGTTTTTTACTTTGCAACAGACCATTTTAAACAAGCTTTGGTCCCAAAAACAGTTTTTCACTTTGCAACAGACCATTTTAAATGAGCTTAGACCCAGAGAACAGTTTTCCACTTTGCAACAGACCATTTTAGATGAGCTTTGGCCCAGAGAAGAAGGCAGTGTTTCTGGATCATGTTCATATATGGCTTCTTTTCATGTTAGAGCTTCACCTTGTATTTGTGGATGGTACGGCGATCTGTGTTCCCATGCAGTATAACTGAGCCCATGCATGGTGGCCAAAAAAAAATCTAATTTCCATTAGTCTGACCACAGAACCGGTTTCCACTTTGCAACAGACCATTTTAAATATTTTTTTTGAATTGTATTTGGAATATGCACATATTTGTTTTAATTTATTCACATAAATATTTAGCGCGACTATATTTTTTCAATTTTTGACACTGTTTTATGTTGCACAGTTAGTCACAGCTTTTATTTTTGTTTCACTAATAATTTTGTCACAATGTGGTTGACACAGGTTTTCTTTGTATATTAGCGCAATTTCCCCCCCACCCTTTTTTTTTTTACATTTTAAATAAGCTTTGGCCCAGAGAACAGTTTTCCACTTTGCAACAGACCATTTTAAATGAGCTTTGGCCCAGAGAACAGTTTTCCACTTTGCAACAGACCATTTTAGATGAGCTTTGGCCCAGAGAAGACAGTGGTGTTTCTGGATCATGTTCAGATATGGCTTCTTCTTTCCATGTTAGAGCTTTGCCTTGTATTTCTGGATGGAACAGCAATCTGTGTTCCTGAGCCCATGCATAGTGGCCAAAAAAAATGTAAAATTTCCATTTTTTTCTGACCACCACAGAACAGTTTTTCACTTTGCAACAGACCATCTTAAAGAGCTTTGGCCCAGAGAACAGTTTTTCACTTTGCAACAGACAATTTTAGATGAGCTTTGGCTCAGAAAACTTTTTTTTACTTTGCAACAGACCATTTTAAATAAGCTTTGGCCCAGAGAACAGTTTTCCACTTTGCAACAGACCATTTTAAATGAGCTTTGGCCCAGAGAACAGTTTTCCACTTTGCAACAGACCATTTTAAATGAGCTTTGGCCCAGAGAAGACGGTGGTGTTTCTGAATCGAGTTCAGATATGGCTTCACACAGATTTCTTCAGATTCTCAGGATCTTATATTATATCCAGTAGATCGGAATGTTTCTCTGTGTGCTCTGTTCTCCTCCTCCTTCTCTCCCATACAGTCCTGTCTCTTTCTCTAGTATCTCATTATAGTCAACTCAGCAAAATGAATCCTATTGTTAGAAACAAAGTATCCTTTAGACACAATGGTGTTCCTTCCCGTCCCTTTGTTCCTCTTCTTGTCTAGAGGTTGTTATTGTTCTTCAGGTATCGGTATGAGGCGTGTGATTGGAGAGGAGGGGGGAGGGGAGGAACGATGGATTGTTGGTTCGGAGTCCCGGGAACTGGGTGATCGGAGTTACATAGTTGCTTTTTGTGGAAAAAAATGTATCATGGAAGAGATTGGAGGGGAGGAGCTGCAACTCGACGATCTTCCTGGTAAAGGGGGAGGGGCCTGACATGTCTATTTTTTCCATTAAAGTGGAACTTTTTTTTATTTTTATTATTATTATTGGAAAGACCCCAATGAAGTGTCGGCTGTAGAAATGACCCTCTGGATTTCGCACGCCGCTCTTTTTCTGGTCCAGCGACTGACAGTTCAGACTTTTGTACAGTGCAGAGATTGTACCATTCACTCTCCCTTTTTATAATTCTCCCCTCATCCATTCACAAAACACTTTTTTTTTATTCTGGTCACACAATGCAAGGCGTTCTGTGAATGGACAAGGGGAAATCCTTTTTACCCGCCCCTCGCCTCCCCTCGTCCATTCACAGAGCGCCTTGTGTGACCCGGATAAAGGTGTTTTGTGAATGGATGAGGGTAGAGGAAAGTCTGGCGGAGTGGGCATTCCTAGACGGGGGCTGTATTTGCATGCAGACTGCCCACATGGGGTGCCACGCCTCCATTGTTGAAAGAACTGAAATGGAAGAAAGGGGCGGGGGCCAGGGATAATCAGGCTGGGGAGCAAAGTCCTTGATGATGCTGGACCTCCTCCAGCCAGGAAATGAGGCGGGGCTCTGTTTTGATGCAGCTTCTGATGCACATGGTGAGAAGCTCACAGTGTTCAGCGAAGTTAGAGGAAGCCGTTTTAGTCCAGGAGAGGAGCCGATATCCACCTGTGCAAGACTGAAGGGGGGGGTGGAGGGGGATAGAAGACTGAAGGGGGGATGGAGGGGGATAGAAGACTGAAGGAGGAGAATATAAGACTGAAGGGGGATAGAAGACTGAAGGGGGGGGGGGGTGGAGGGGGATAGAAGACTGAAGGGGGGATGGAGGAAGGATACAAGACTGATGGGGAGGGGGGGTGGAGGGGGATTCAAGACTGAAGGGGGGATGGAGGGGGATACAAGACTGAAGGGGAGGGGATGGAGGAGGATAAAAGACTGAAGGGGGGATGGAGAGGGATATAAGACTGAAGGGGGAATGGAGGGGGATAGAAGACTGAAGGGGGGGGGGGGGGAGGGAGGATATAAGACTGAAGGGGGGGTGGAGGGGGATATAAGACTGAAGGGGGGGATTGAGGGGGATGGAAGACTGGAGGGGGGATGGAGGCGGATAGAAGACTGAAGGGGGGGGGGGATAGAGGAAGGATACACATCTGGGGGGGGGAGGTGGAGGGAGGATATAAGACTGAAAGGGGGGATAGGGGAAGGATACAAGACTGAGGGGGGGGGGGGGGGAGGGAGGATGTAAGACTGAAAGGGGGGATGGGGGAAGGACACAAGCCTGAGGGGGGGGGATATAAGACTGAAAGGGGGGGATGGAGGGGAATACAAGACTGGAGGGGGGGATGGAGGGGGATAAAGACTGGAGGGGGGGTGGAGGGGGGATACAAGTATGAAGGGGGGGGGGGGGGGGGGATAGAAGACTGAAGGGGGGATGGAGGGGGATAGAAGACTGAAGGGGGGGTGGAGGGGGATAGAAGACTGAAGGGGGGGATGGAGGGGGATAGAAGACTGAAGGGGGGATGGAGGGGGATAGAAGACTGAAGGGGGAATGGAGGGGGATAGAAGACTGAAGGGGGGGATGGAGGGGGATAGAAGACTGAAGGGGGGGATGGAGGGGGATAGAAGACTGAAGGGGGGGATAGAAGACTGAAGGGGGGGATGGAGGGGGATAGAAGACTGAAGGGGGGGATGGAGGGGGATAGAAGACTGAAGGGGGGGATGGAGGGGGATAGAAGACTGAAGGGGGGATGGAGGGGGATAGAAGACTGAAGGGGGGGTGGAGGGGGATAGAAGACTGAAGGGGGGGATGGAGGGGGATAGAAGACTGAAGGGGGGGATGGAGGGGGATAGAAGACTGAAGGGGGGGATGGAGGGGGATACAAGTCTGAGGGGGGGATGGAGGGGGATAAAGACTGAAGGGGGGATGGAGGGGGATACAAGACTGAAGGGGGGATGGAGGGGGATACAAGACTGAAGGGGGGGGGGATACAGGACTGAAGGGGGGTATAAAAGACTGAAGGGGGGGGTGGAGGGGGATAAAAGACTGAAGGGGGGGGGATACAAGACTGAAGGGGGGATGGAGGGGGATACAAGACTGAAGGGGGGGGGATACAGGACTGAAGGGGGGGATAAAAGACTGAAGGGGGGGATGGAGGGGGATAGAAGACTGAAGGGGGGGATGGAGAGGGATACAAGACTGAAGGGGGAATGGAGGGGGATAGAAGACTGAAGGGGGGGGGGGGGGGGGGGATATAAGACTGAAGGGGGGGTGGAGGGGGATATAAGACTGAAGGGGGGGATTGAGGGGGATGGAAGACTGGAGGGGGGATGGAGGCGGATAGAAGACTGAAGGGGGGGGGATAGAGGAAGGATACACATCTGGGGGGGGGGGGAGGTGGAGGGAGGATATAAGACTGAAAGGGGGGATAGGGGAAGGATACAAGACTGAGGGGGGGGGGGGGGGGGGGAGGATGTAAGACTGAAAGGGGGGATGGGGGAAGGACACAAGCCTGAGGGGGGGGGGATATAAGACTGAAAGGGGGGGATGGAGGGGAATACAAGACTGGAGGGGGGGATGGAGGGGGATAAAGACTGGAGGGGGATACAAGACTGAAGGGGGGGTGGAGGGGGGATACAAGTATGAAGGGGGGGGTGGAGGGGGATAGAAGACTGAAGGGGGGGATGGAGGGGGATAGAAGACTGAAGGGGGGGTGGAGGGGGATAGAAGACTGAAGGGGGGGGGAGGGGGATAGAAGACTGAAGGGGGGGGTGGAGGGGGATAAAAGACTGAAGGGGGGGGGGTACAAGACTGAAGGGGGGATGGAGGGGGATACAAGACTGAAGGGGGGGGGGATACAGGACTGAAGGGGGGGATAAAAGACTGAAGGGGGGGATGGAGGGGGATAGAAGACTGAAGGGGGGGATGGAGAGGGATACAAGACTGAAGGGGGGATGGAGGGGGATACAAGACTGAAGGGGCGGATGGAGGGGGATACAAGACTGAAGGGGGGATGGAGAGGGATACAAGACTGAAGGGGGGATGGAGGGGGATACAAGACTGAAGGGGGGGATGGAGGGGGATACAAGACTGAAGGGGGGATGGAGAGGGATACAAGACTGAAGGGGGGGATGGAGGGGGATAGAAGACTGAAGGGGGGGATGGAGAGGGATACAAGACTGAAGGGGGGATGGAGGGGGATACAAGACTGAAGGGGGGGATGGAGGGGGATACAAGACTGAAGGGGGGGATGGAGAGGGATACAAGACTGAAGGGGGGATGGAGGGGGATACAAGACTGAAGGGGGGGATGGAGGGGGATACAAGACTGAAGGGGGGATGGAGAGGGATACAAGACTGAAGGGGGGGATGGAGGGGGATAAAAGACTGAAGGGGGGGGGTGGAGAGGGACACAAGACTGAAGGGGGGGTGGAGGGGGATACAAGACTGAAGGGGGGGTGGAGGGGGATAAAAGACTGAAGGGGGGGGTGGAGGGGGATATAAGACTGAAGGGGGGGGATACAAGACTGGAGGGGGATAAAAGACTGAAGGGGGGGGATACAAGACTGAAGGGGGGGATATAAGACTGAAGGGGGGGATGGAGGGGGATACAAGACTGAAGGGGGGGATGAAGGGGGATAAAAGACTGAAGGGGGGGGGGGGGGGGGGACACAAGACTGAAGGGGGGGTGGAGGGGGATACAAGACTGAAGGGGGGGTGGAGGGGGATAAAAGACTGAAGGGGGGGGTGGAGGGGGATATAAGACTGAAGGGGGGGGGATACAAGACTGGAGGGGGATAAAAGACTGAAGGGGGGGGATACAAGACTGAAGGGGGGGATATAAGACTGAAGGGGGGGATGGAGGGGGATACAAGACTGAAGGGGGGGATGAAGGGGGATACAAGACTGAAGGGGGGGGGGATGGAGGGGGATAGAAGACTGAAGGGGGGATGGAGGGGCATAGAAGACTGAAGGGGAGATGGGGGAAGGATGTGAAGTGTCTGGCTGTCATGGCTCTGGGTACATTGTAGGGTAGGGGTGCTCTCTCCTCTGTGGACTGATTTGTTTTCCCTTTTCTCTCGCAGATTTAAGCAGTTCCCGAATTGCATTCCGTCCTTCGGCTTCCGGCACGTTCTCTCCCTCACCGATAAAGTCAGCAAGTTCAACGCCAAAGTGCAGAACCAGCTGGTCTCCCGGAACCGCGACGCCCCGGAAGGAGTCTTCGATGCCATCATGCAGGCCTCGGTGTGCCAAGTGAGTGCCATGGGGGGGAAAATGAGACTTCACCCGTAATACATGCCGAGAGGAGACGCCACTTCCTCCTCCGGGGACCACAAGTCTGAGTCCCACGGAAACTGCGGCTCTGGAATGTTCCGGTGTCAGTTGTGCAATCAGAGGAATGCTGAGGCTGCAGTTTCACATCCAAAACCTCAGATGCCCCCCCTCCCATCCCCCCTCCTCTCAGCCCCCCCCCCCCTCCCATCCCCCCTCCCAGGAGAAAAGACTTTGCAGGAAGAGTCTGTCCTCCAAAAAGTGATTATTCAGCTACAGATGGAGTCCAGTGAGCCTCTGACCCTTTCTATGTCTCCGTCCTCCGTGAGGGGTTCCCACCATCCCTGTGCTGAGTTCCCGGGTCTGTACACCCGCTGTGCACATTATGAGGGGTTCCCACCATGCCTGTGCTGAGTTCCCGGGTCTGTACACCCGCTGTGCCCATTATGAGGGGTTCCCACCATCCCTGTGCTGAGTTCCTGGGTCTGTACACCCGCTGTGCCCATTATGAGGGGTTCCCACCATCCCTGTGCCGAGTTCCCGGGTCTGTACACCCGCTGTGCCCATTATGAGGGGGTTCCCACCATCCCTGTGCTGAGTTCCCGGGTCTGTACCCCCCGCTGTGCCCCATTATGAGGGGGTTCCCACCATCCCTGTGCTGAGTTCCTGGGTCTGTACACCCGCTGTGCCCATTATGAGGGGTTCCCACCATCCCTGTGCCGAGTTCCCGGGTCTGTACACCCGCTGTGCCCATTATGAGGAGTTCCCACCATCCCTGTGCTGAGTTCCCGGGTCTGTACACCCGCTGTGCCCATTATGAGGGGTTCCCACCATCCCTGTGCTGAGTTCCCGGGTCTGTACACCCGCTGTGCCCCATTATGAGGGGTTCCCACCATCCCTGTGCTGAGTTCCCGGGTCTGTACACCCGCTGTGCCCATTATGAGGGGTTCCCACCATCCCTGAGCTGAGTTCCCGGGTCTGTACACCCGCTGTGCCCCATTATGAGGGGTTCCCACCATCCCTGTGCTGAGTTCCCGGGTCTGTACACCCGCTGTACCCATTATGAGGGGTTCCCACCATCCCTGTGCTGAGTTCCCGGGTCTGTACACCCGCTGTGCCCATTATGAGGGGTTCCCACCATCCCTGTGCCGAGTTCCCGGGTCTGTACACCTGCTGTGCCCATTATGAGGGGTTCCCACCATCCCTGTGCCGAGTTCCCGGGTCTGTACACCCGCTGTGCCCATTATGAGGAGTTCCCACCATCCCTGTGCTGAGTTCCCGGGTCTGTACACCCGCTGTGCCCATTATGAGGGGTTCCCACCATCCCTGTGCTGAGTTCCCGGGTCTGTACACCCGCTGTGCCCCATTATGAGGGGTTCCCACCATCCCTGTGCTGAGTTCCCGGGTCTGTACACCCGCTGTGCCCATTATGAGGGGTTCCCACCATCCCTGTGCTGAGGTCCCGGGTCTGTACACCCGCTGTGCCCCATTATGAGGGGTTCCCACCATCCCTGTGCTGAGTTCCCGGGTCTGTACACCCGCTGTGCCCATTATGAGGGGTTCCCACCATCCCTGAGCTGAGTTCCCGGGTCTGTACACTCGCTGTGCCCCATTATGAGGGGTTCCCACCATCCATGTGCTGAGTTCCCGGGTCTGTACACCCGCTGTACCCATTATGAGGGGTTCCCACCATCCCTGTGCTGAGTTCCCGGGTCTGTACACCCGCTGTGCCCATTATGAGGGGTTCCCACCATCCCTGTGCTGAGTTCCCGGGTCTGTACACCCGCTGTGCCCATTATGAGGGGTTCCCACCATCCCTGTGCCGAGTTCCCGGGTCTGTACACCTGCTGTGCCCATTATGAGGGGTTCCCACCATCCCTGTGCTGAGTTCCCGGGTCTGTACACCCGCTGTGCCCCATTATGAGGGGTTCCCACCATCCCTGAGCTGAGTTCCCGGGTCTGTACACTCGCTGTGCCCCATTATGAGGGGTTCCCACCATCCCTGTGCTGAGTTCCCGGGTCTGTACACCCGCTGTGCCCCATTATGAGGGGTTCCCACCATCCCTGAGCTGAGTTCCCGGGTCTGTACACCCGCTGTGCCCATTATGAGGGGTTCCCACCATCCCTGTGCTGAGTTCCCGGGTCTGTACACCCGCTGTACCCATTATGAGGGGTTCCCACCATCCCTGTGCTGAGTTCCCGGGTCTGTACACCCGCTGTGCACATTATGAGGGGTTCCCACCATCCCTGTGCCGAGTTCCCGGGTCTGTACACCCGCTGTGCCCATTATGAGGGGTTCCCACCATCCCTGTGCCGAGTTCCCGGGTCTGTACACCTGCTGTGCCCATTATGAGGGGTTCCCACCATCCCTGTGCTGAGTTCCCGGGTCTGTACACCCGCTGTGCCCATTATGAGGGGTTCCCACCATCCCTGTGCTGAGTTCCCGGGTCTGTACACCCGCTGTGCCCATTATGAGGAGTTCCCACCATCCCTGTGCTGAGTTCCCGGGTCTGTACACCCGCTGTGCCCATTATGAGGGGTTCCCACCATCCCTGTGCTGAGTTACCGGGTCTGTACACCCGCTGTGCCCATTATGAGGGGTTCCCACCATCCCTGTGCTGAGTTCCCGGGTCTGTACACCCGCTGTGCCCATTATGAGGGGTTCCCACCACCCCTGTGCTGAGTTCCCGGGTCTGTACACCCGCTGTGCCCATTATGAGGGGTTCCCACCCAGGACCCAGGAACTCGGCACAGGGATGGTGGGAACCCCTCATAATGGGCACAGCGGGGGTACAGACCCGGGAACTCGGCACAGGGATGGTGGGAACCCCTCATAATGGGCACAGCGGGTGTACAGACAGATTTGGGGTTGTCGAGTGTTTTGGTGAATAGTAGAGGAGGTGATTGTGTGGTTCTGTAGTGTGTGGTGAGTTGTTCTCCTCGGTCTCTCCGGGTTTCTCTCGGATCAGGACGTGTCTCTGCCCGGCACGGAGTTGGCATGAAGGAATGTTGGATGCGGAGTGTCGCTGGGCATGTTGGCGCAGAATTCTCGGCCCTGCACAGCGAACCCAGAAAGTTGTGTTTTGTGGAAATGAATCATCTGAGATCTCCGAGTCTTCATTAAACCTCAGCCTGTCCCGGCTTGTCGCATGCGGGGGAGGGGAGGGGCGGCTCGGAAGTTCCTCTCCTCTGTTCTCCGTGTGTTTGGCGCCGGATTCTACTTGATACTATTTGTATCTTTTTATGAAAAAAACAATCAAAGTGCCGCACAATATTCTACAATCACATCCTGTGTGTCAGGAGAAAACGCGTGTCTATATAAACCTAAACCAGTGTGTGTGTGTGTGTGTGTATATGTAGATCGGGGGCCCCAGAGAGCCCCTTCCTTAGATCGGGGGCCCCAGAGAGCCCCTTCCTTAGATCGGGGGCCCCAGAGAGCCCCTTCCTTAGATCGGGGGCCCCAGAGAGCCCCTTCCTTAGATCGAGGTCCCCAGAGAGCACCTTCCTTAGATTGGGGTCCCTAGAGAGCCCCAGGACCCAGTTGTGCCCATCTATGGAGCCTCACCAGTGCTCAGCAATGCACCCCCCACTGTAGTGTCCTCTGTCCCCTCCACCCCCCCTACTGTAGTGTCCTGCCGTCCCCTTCGCCCCCCACTGTAGTGTCCTGCCGTCCCCTTCGCCCCCCACTGTAGTGTCCTGCCGTCCCCTTCGCCCCCCACTGTAGTGTCCTGCCGTCCCCTTCGCCCCCCACTGTAGTGTCCTCCCGTCCCCTTCGCCCCCCACTGTAGTGTCCTCTGTCCCCTGCACCCCCCCCAATGTAGTGTCCTCCCGTCCCCTGCACCCCCCCCAATGTAGTGTCCTCCCGTCCCCTTCGCCCCCCACTGTAGTGTCCTCCCGTCCCCTGCACCCCCCCCAATGTAGTGTCCTCCCGTCCCCTGCACCCCCCCCAATGTAGTGTCCTCCCGTCCCCTTCGCCCCCCACTGTAGTGTCCTCCCGTCCCCTTCGCCCCCCACTGTAGTGTCCTCCCGTCCCCTTCGCCCCCCACTGTAGTGTCCTCCTGTCCCCTGCGCCCCCCCTGTAGTGTCCTCTGTCTTCCTGCACCCCCCCCCCCCCCCCCCCCAAACTGTTGTGTCCTCTGTCCTTTGCACATAGTCCTCTTAACAGAGTTCAAGTCCATTTCCCTTTCCCTACTTTCTGCCTTCCTGTCCTGAACTTCGTGAACCAGCCCAACAAGTTAATTAGCATATGAATAGGGGAAACCCGGCTTCCACTTATATTTTATGCTATAAAAATCGGGAAGATAGCCATAGCAACACAATTGTTAGTCCTTAGACCTGCGGTTCCCCATTCAGCGCAGCGGTGGCATCATCACATTGCCGCTTCCACCGTGACATGGGTGTCCACAGTCTTACTGATCCTCCACTCCTCTGTACAGAACAGAGTCATGTTGGGGTATCGTTAGAGTCCCCGCCCACTGCCAGAAAGCAAAGGACAGCTTGGAAGCTATTGGAGGGAGGTTCTATGCTGAGTCTGCCTAACATATTTCAGGCACTGGGGGATGGATGGATATCTCAGGGAGGGCCTTGCTCTCCAGTGAGCATGCTGGGGACACAGGAAGCTGTAGAGCCGCACCAGTGAATAGTGGGGGTGCACCCGGACCCCCCCCCCACCTGCAGTGTGACAGCTGTGTTTTTTATCATAATTCATCAAATTTTTCCATTTAGTGGTTGGGCTGGAGTTCCCCTTTAAGCAGCCCGTCCGTGTGAAGATCTTTCCCCTGCAGGACGGAGTTCATTAAACTCAGAAATATTTCAGTTGGATTTGGCAGCCGGAGGGAGGGGAGAGCAGCTGTCCGCAGCTGAGGCGATGTTTCCTATCGGAAGGTTGGCGTCCGTTCCCCGGCCGCGCAGAGCGTTGTGCTGATTGTTCGCAGATTGTGTGACATTGATGGATCGCAGCCAGATCTGCCGGATTTATTTTCCCTGGAACCGATCCCCCCCCAGCTGTGCCGTCCTCGTCCCCCCCATTGCGTGCGATATGGTGATCGGCGCAGAGGTCAGTGACCAGGATGGGAGTTTGTGTGACGTCTCCTCCCCCCGGCACATTCCGCCTGTACGGAGGCTCCAAGCGCTGACTGCGGCAGATTCCTGAGTGTCGGCTTTTGGGAGTACATGGAGGTCAGAGGTCACACAGACACCCGCCAGATTCCTGAGTGTCGGCTTCTGGGAGTACATGGAGGTCAGAGGTCAATCGGATACCCGCCAGATTCCTGAGTGTCGGCTCCTGGGAGTACATGGAGGTCAGAGGTCACACAGACACCCGCCAGATTCCTGAGTGTCGGCTTCTGGGAGTACATGGAGGTCAGAGGTCACTCAGACATCCGCCAGATTCCTGAGTGTCAGCTCCTGGGAGTACATGGAGGTCAGAGGTCACACAGACACCAGCCAGATTCCTGAGTGTCAGCTCCTGGGAGTACCTGGAGGTCAGAGGTCACACAAACACCCGCCAGATTCCTGAGTGTCAGCTCCTGGGAGTACATGGAGGTCAGAGGTCACACTTCTACCCGCCAGATTCCTGAGTGTCAGCTTCTGGGAGTACCTGGAGGTCAGAGGTCACACTTCTACCCGCCAGATTCCTGAGTGTCAGCTCCTGGGAGTACATGGAGGTCAGAGGTCACACAGACACCCGCCAGATTCCTGAGTGTCGGCTTCTGGGAGTACATGGAGGTCAGAGGTCACACAGACACCCGCCAGATTCCTGAGTGTCCGCTCCTGGGAGTACACGGAGGTCAGAGGTCACAGAAAGACCCGCCAGATTCCTGAGTGTCCGCTCATGAGATTACATGGAGGTCAGAGGTCAATCGGATACCCGCCAGATTCCTGAGTGTCAGCTTCTGGGAGTACCTGGAGGTCAGAGGTCACACAGACACCCGCCAGATTCCTGAGTGTCGGCTTCTGGGAGTACAAGGAGGTCAGAGGTCACAAAAAGACCCGCCAGATTCCTGATTTTGGCTCTTACGAGTACATGGCATTATTATATGGAGGTCAGAGGTCACAATGATACCCGCCGGGTTCCCAAGTGTCGGCTCCTGATAAGAATCTGGTGGGTATCTGTGTGACCTCCATGTACTCCCAAGAGCCGACACTCGGGAATCTAGCTAGTATTTGTGTGACCTCTGACCTCCACATGATAATGCCTTGTACTGGTGGGTATCTGTGTGACCTCTGACCTCCATGTACTGAGTGTCGGCTCTTGGGAGTGCATGGAGGTCAGAGGTCACACAGATACCCGCCAGATTCCCGAGTGTCAGCTCCTGATAGCAATCTGGCGGGTATCTGTGTGACCTTCATGTACTGAGTGTCGGCTCCTGGGAGTACATGGAGGTCAGAGGTCACAGAGATACCCGCCAAATTCCTGATTGGCTCTTGCCAGTACATGGCATTATTATATAGAGGTCAGAGGTCACACAGATGCCAGATAGATTCCGGAGTGTCAGCTCCTGGGAGTACTCTGCATTATTATTATTATTATACAAGGTTTACATGGAGCCAACAGTTTGCACAGCACTTTACCATATAGGGGACAGTACAATTCAATCCAGTAAGAATCGGAGGGCCCGGCTCATTGGAACTTATGGAGGTCAGAGGTCACACAGCGACCTGCCAGATTTCCAAGCGTCTGTTCCTGGGAGTTTTCGGCATTATTGTGTGGAGGACACACTGATGCCCGTTTGATTCCCGATCGGCTCTTATCAGTACACGGCGTTATTATGTGGAGGTCAGAGGTCAATAACTTGCCATATTCCCTTTTTCAATAAATTTTTATTAAGTTTCAAAATAAGGTTACAACAGTCACAAATGTCATCCGAAATATTAAAAACTCTAATAATCAATGCACATCTTTTTTCTTTAATCCATGCGCAAATTGTAACCTTGCAAAAGCACATATATTAAAAGATAATAACCCTACAACTGATAGAGATAGGAAGAAAAGAATAGAGAAAAAGGAAACAGAGAGAGAAGGGAGGGAAGGGGAGAAGGGGTAAGGAGGGGAAGCTCAGTGCCTATCCACCCGTTAGATTCCAGTTAAACAAGTGCAGGAACCTGGGTAAGGGGGATATCAATAAAAACAGCCCAAGGAGTCCAAATCTCATGGAACTTAGCAACGGAGTCATTTAATATACTGGATAATTTTTCTTGAACCATGATCCATGAGATTTTTTGTTTAGCAACTGACATGAGTGGCCTAGGCTGTTTCCAGGATTTGGCTATGGATATTTTGGAGCCGAGTAAGATGAAATGAACTAGGTGTTGTGTAGATTTAGGAAGCGAGGGGATAAGGGCATTTAACAAGGCTACGTCAGGGGTCCTAGGGATCTGAAATCCGGTCACTCTGTGAATCATATTGAAGATGAGTCTCCAGAATGAGCGGATCCTAGGGCATTCCCACCAGATGTGGGCCATGGAGCCCCGAAGCTGGCAACCCCTAAAACAAAGAGGATCCGCATCCGAAAACATAGCAGCCAATCTGGAGGGAGTAAGATACCATCTGGTAATGACCTTTACATTCGCCTCTACCAAGGAAATATTCTGAATGCCCTTGAACGATCTAGAGACAGCTTTATGCCAAGACTCCAAGCTAATGGATTTCTGAAAATCAGACTCCCAAGCCGTCATATAAGTTGTTTTATCAATTGGGTGAGTGAGGGCTGAATAGATCACCGAAATGCCTCCCCTCCGCCCCATGGCTTGTCCACACCAAATCTCATAAGCAGTAAAATCTGGGGGTAGGGGTTTGGTTCTCCAGATACTATGCAGGAAATTGGATATTTGTTTAAAGTGGACCATCTCTTCATCGGGTAGCTTCAGTGTGTGGATACAGTAGCTCAGGGAAATGGGACCGCTAGAGGTGAAATATTGGCCTATCCGATATAGCCCCTTATCCATCCACCACTTAAAGTTAGAAGTTTGCAGACCATATGGAAAATCGGGATTATTGAAAATATGTGCCAAAGGACGGGAAGTGGACGTTAGGCAGGGATTTCCTTTGAGGCGGTCCCATAAAGCAAAAGATTGTGAGAGTACTGGAGAAAGAATGGAAGGGCGGGACTTGGCAGGGGACCAAAGCAACAAATCCAGGGGAATAGACGGGACTGCTTGTTGTTCAATATCGACCCAATCTGGTCTCTCAAATTTGGAGTAAAGGGTGGAAAATTGAGCCAGTCTAGCTGAGAGGTAGTATTTGTGAAGCTCTGGGCATCCCATACCACCCTTGTGTCTGTGACGGAAGAGTGTATCCTGTGGTATACGATACCCTGAAGAACCCCAGATAAATTTAAGCAGTTTGCCTTGGAAAGATTTTAAATGATTTCTCCTGATCGGGATTGGAAGAGAGCGAAATAGATAAAGCAACCTTGGGAGCAGCGTCATTTTAAGTGAGTTGATCCTCCCCAACCAGGAGAGGTAGAGTTTGGACCACCTGGCCAGATCAGCTTCCAGCTTTTTAAAGATAGGGGGGTAATTAAGGTCGTATAAGGTTTCAGTCTTAGCGGAAAGGGCGATACCCAGATATTGAATCGAGGTATCACTCCACTTAAATTTAAAAGATAGTTTCAGTTCCGAAACCACCTCAGGGGGAAGGGATACATTCAGAGCCTCTGACTTAGAAAAATTGACGGATAGGCCCGCTAACGAAGAGAAATCATCAAGAGTGCGGTTCAAGTTGGGAAGAGTGGATAGGGGGAAGGTTAAAAAAAGCAGAATGTCATCCGCAAAGAGGGCGCATTTGTGGTTCCGGCCTCCACACTGAACCCCCGATATATTAGGGTTCTGTCGTATAGCAATCGCCAGGGTCTCAATTGCAATGGCAAAAATAAGTGGGGACAACGGACATCCTTGTCGAGTACCTCGTTTGATTCCGAAAGGGGAGGAGTAATGTCCTTTGATCCTAACTAGAGCTCTAGGGTTTGAGTACAGGGCCTTAATAATACCCATGAATCTTGTACCAAAACCCCACTTCTCTAGAATATTAAAGATATAGGGCCAGGACACGGAGTCAAAGGCCTTCTGAAGGTCCAGAGATAGCAGAAATCCTTTTTGGTGGCTCCCTCCCGCCCAATTGGTTTGCAGAATTGATACCAGATCAATTGCACGTCTAATTTGGTCAGGGCCTTGCCTGCCGGGTATAAATCCCACTTGGTCTTTATGCACATAGTGCCCAATGAATCCAGCCAACCTATTGGCTAAAATTTTAGTTAGGATCTTGAGGTCATTGTTAATAAGGGAAATTGGCCGATAATTAGAGACATCCTCAGGATTCTTGTCTGGCTTTGGTATCACCGTGATAAATGCTGTATTAATTTGGGAGTCAAAGGGGTCTCCTTTGGCTTTAAAATTAAAAAATTTCGTTAATTGAGGCGTCAAAACGTCTATAAATTTTTTGTAATAGGGGACAGAAAGACCATCAGGGCCAGGGGCCGAACCGCTTCGGAGACTCTTAACCACACCCCTTACTTCCTCCTCCGTTATTGGAGAGTCCATTATATCCCTGTGGGTGTCAGACAAGGAAGGGATAGGAAGTCCCTCAAGGAATCGTGAGGATAAGTCAGAGGAGGGAAGGGTAGGAGCTTCATAAAGTTTCGAGTAGAAACCCTGAAAAGCATCTAAGATTTTGGTCGGATTGGTTGTAGGAGGAAGACCACCTATTTTAATCTTGGGCATTGAAAGTAATTTAGGCTTAGGGGTCAATTTGGACGCAAGAAGGGGGCCGAATTTGTCTGCCTGAGTATAAAATTTATGTTTATTCCACCTAATTGCTTTCTCAGCCCGGGTAGTGAGAGCGAGATTAAGAGCCAACCTGGCGTTATCCAGCTGACTTATGGGTGTTCCGGAGGGATCTTGTTTATGCAAAGCTTTAAGGGAAAGAAAATCAGATTCTAATCTTTCAATTTCAGCTTTTCTTCCCTTTTTTACTTGCGAGGAGATCTGTATGAGCCTACCCCTAATGAAAGCTTTGTGAGCAGCCCAAAGTGTTTCAACTGAAACTTCTCCTGTGTCATTAAATGAAAAGTACTCTGTCAGGGCCTTTTCAATCTCCGCGACTCTGACGGGGTCTGAGAGCAAAGATTCATTCAGCCTCCAAAACAAGCGCGACCCTTCCGGAGGACCCAGTGCAAGGGATATAATTACCAAGGAATGGTCGGATAGAGCAGAATCTCTGATCGAGGCGGATAGTACTGTCGGTAGACTGGTAGAAGGAATGAGAATATGGTCTATGCGAGCATACGTAAGGTGAGGGTGGGAAAAATGAGTGTAATCCCTTTTGGAGGGATTAAGTTCTCTCCATGTGTCAGCTAAACCAAATTCGTGAAGGATTTTAGCGATTTTAAGGCTTTCTTTTGTGGGACGTAATACCCTGGACCCTGGCGGTTTTGATTTGTCCAAACCCTGGTCTAGAGCTGTATTGGAATCTCCCCCAAAGACTATGGTGCCCTCCAATTCGGGGGATAGTGTGTCTAATAACGATTTGAAAAATTTAGCCTGACCTCTATTAGGTGCATAATACGAGACCAAAGAGAAGAGTTGATCTCCTATTTTGCCTTTCACCAGGATAAACCTCCCTTCTGGGTCAACAGTATCAGATATTTTAACAAAAGTGCATTTCTTAGAGATCAGGATTGCAACCCCTTTGGTTTTGTTTTCAGCACTGGCTAGATAAAATTGAGGAAAGTATGAGTGAATAAAAGTGGGGCTATACCGGACAGGAAAGTGAGTTTCCTGAAGCATGATGATGTCTAGATGTAGAGATTTATAGTGGTCCATTACCTTTCTTCGTTTAATTGGAGAGTTAATGCCTTGCACATTATGAGAGGCAATGCGGAGCCTAACATCTAGTGAATCAGCCATGGATCTCAGAATCTGGACCACGTCCAAGGCAGCCCTCACTCACCAGTAGCAGACCCAGGTCCCAAACGAGACCAAGAACAGCAGCTTCCATAACCGCAAAGGTTGAGTCCCTGAGGATAGAGTGTAGGAGTGCATAACCTGTAAATAAAGCATATTTTAGGCACAATCGAGTGTAGCTAGGAATCACTGGGTAAGGTAAGGAAAGACAGAAAAGAAAAGAGAAAAGTAGGTCTCCCTGAAAAGAAAAGTGGAGCTCCGGGTGGGAGAAACCCCGGAAGCTCTGAGAAGTGAAAGTAGAATCAGCTTCCCCTAAACAAGGGAGAGCTGTCCATCCCTCGGAGACCATCAGGTATCCCAAGGAAGGATTGAGGCGCATTGGAACCAAGCTGGAACCGGGCGCCCAAAATCACACAAATATATTCTAATAAGCATAAGTAAGGTACACAGCATAGAAATAAAAATTCTATTTGCGTAAACTAACCACCCCAACCGATCGCCCCGAGCCCCCGCCCTCCCACCTAGTGAGAAGACGGGGGCCCCAAGGGACCGAATCAGTGCGACAGCGACATAAAAGGCGTCACTCCTCCTAGCCGAAAAACGAAAAATGCGCTGATCAGTGGGAAGAAAAAAGGATAGCCCCAAATACTTAACAGGAGCAACAGGAAGGGAGCCCTCCCATTGCCCCAACACAGCTGCTAGGTTTAACAGATAATGAAAAATTCTAACCACACAGCACTAAAGCCATCTGGGATGATCAGATGAGGAAAAATAAGAAATAAAAATAAAAGTCAAAACAGCCAAAAAAGTCAAGAACCAGTATGGGAAGGAACCCCCAAAAGCAGCCAAGTCAAAAGGAGGAGAGAATCACATTGGAATGATCCTCAGATCCATGACCATCCGGCAAGACATTTCCCTGCTGGGAGAGCAGGAAAGATTAATCTTCAGGTTGTTCCATTTTCCCTTGCTTTTTTAGAGTTGCCCCTCTGCCAAAGGGGAGATTGAGGACTGGTAGGGACAGCTCGTTTGTTGGATCCCTGCCCCACAGATGTAGTCTCCATATCAGCTTCTTGTGCGATAAGCTTCAAACGTAGAAGTAAATTTTCTCCTTCATGAAAGGTGGAAAAAGCAAACGGTTTACCATTGACTGCAAATTTGACCGCAAAGGGAAAGGCCCATTTGTACTTGATGGCTTTTTGGGACAAGGCCTGAAGCAGTGGCTTAAGAGATCTTCTTCTTTGGATCGTGGACGGAGAAAGGTCTGCAAAAAGTTGTACCTGATGTCCCTGGCACATTACCGCCTGAGCAGCCCTCGCTTGTCTCATGACCTCCTCCTTAATGTAGTAATGATGGGGTTTGGCGATGATGTCTCTCGGGGAACCGTCTTTCCTAGGGGGCCCCAATGCTCTATGAGCCCTATCCAGTTCTAAATGCTGTGGAGATATACTAGGGAGGAGATTTTTAATCAGGTCCTGTACTGCCTCAGGCACATTAAGGATAGTTTCTGGGAGACCGCGAATTCTAATATTAGACCTCCTAGATCTGTTCTCGAGGTCGTCAATACGGGACATCGCTACGTCCAATTGATCTTGAAGCGAATGAATGTGGTGAAAATTCTGGGTTGTGGCAGCTATAGTTTCCTCCATTTTGTTCTCAATGGTTTCAATCCTAGTGCCCAGGGATTGGAAATCTGCTTTTAAATCATTTGTTATCTTAGCTGCCGTTTGGGCCAGACCCTTATCCAGCAAAACTGAAAATTTAATAAACAGGTCCTCCATGAGGAGAGCAGGATCCATGGGACGTGCGTCACTGATAAGGACACCTTGCTGTAATGGTACAGTTATTCCCCTATATGAAGGGGTTAATTCAGATCCCAACAGATTATTAGTTAGGGAATCCCCTGGGGCAGAGGACAAAGAGGATACCTGAATATGAGATCCCACCGAGTCAGGTATGATGTGTGGTTGAAATAAGGCTGGTTCTGACCTGCATAGCTGCCCTTGTTCAGTCAGGCTATGTGCTAGTGCCTGAAGCAGCGGTGCGGCGGCCATCTTGGATTTACCTCACAGATCTTCAGAGGTCTAAAATGGCTTAAAATCCTCGGTTAAACTCGGGGCAAGCCGTGTAGATATGTGCCCGCTACTCTGAGGAGCTAGTCCGTGCTGTTTTCAGCAATCCAGGACAGCTGTGTACCGGAAAACGGGCGCCGCGGTGACAGCCTGGAGCGGAGCTGACGGCTCAGGCGTCCATCCCCGCAGCCCGCGCATGCGCACCTAACTTGCCATATTCCCAAGTGTCAGCTCCTGGGAGTATCCAGAATTTATTATATGGAGGTCAGAGGTCACAGAGATACCCACTAGATTCCCAATCGGCTCTTATGAAAACATGGCAATATTATATGGGGGTCACAGACCCCCCCCCCCCCCGATTCCTGAGTGTCGTCTCCTATGAGTACACATCATTATTATATTGGGGTCACAGAGAGACCCCCCCCCCCGATTCCTGAGTGTCGTCTCCTATGAGTACACATCATTATTATATTGGGGTCACAGAGAGACCCCCCCCCCCGATTCCTGAGTGTCGTCTCCTATGAGTACACGTCATTATTATATGGGTGTCACAGAGAGACCCCCCCCCCATATTCCGGAGTGTCGTCCTCTGAGTACACATCATTATTATATTGGGGTCACAGAGAGACCCCCCCCCCATATTCCTGAGTGTCGTCCTCTGAGTACACATCATTATTATATTGGGGTCACAGAGAGACCCTCCCCCCCCCCATTCCTGAGTGTCGTCTCCTATGAGTACACGTCATTATTATATTGGGGTCACAGAGAGACCCCCCCCCCCTGATTCCTGAGTGTCATCCTCTGAGTACACATCATTATTATATGGGGGTCACAGAGACTCCCCCCCCCCCCGATTCCTGAGTGTCGTCCTCTTGAGTACACATCATTATTATATGGGGGTCACAGAGAGACCCCCCCCCCCCATATTCCGGAATGTCGTCCTCTGAGTACACGTCATTATTATATGGGGGTCACAGAGACCCCCCCCCCGATTCCTGAGTGTCGTCCTCTGAGTACACATCATTATTATATGGGGGTCACAGAGACCCCCCCCCCGATTCCTGAGTGTCGTCCTCTTGAGTACACGTCATTATTATATGGGGGTCACAGAGAGACCCCCCCCCCATATTCCTGAGTGTCGTCCTCTGAGTACACATCATTATTATATGGGGGTCACAGAGACCCCCCCCCCCGATTCCTGAGTGTCGTCCTCTGAGTACACATCATTATTATATGGGGGTCACAGAGAGACCCCCCCCCCCCCCGATTCCTGAGTGTCATCCTCTGAGTACACATCATTAAATGGGGGTCACAGAGAGACCCCCCCCATATTTCTGGGTGTCATCCTCTGAGTACACATCATTATTATATGGGGGTCACACAGATATCCACCAGATTCCTAAGTGTCAGCTCCTGGGCGTAGACGGCGTTAATTACACAGGAGGTCAGAGGTCACACAAACACTTGCGAGATTCCCGAGTGTCAGCTCCTGGCAGTACACGGCATTATTATATGGAGGTCAGAGGTCACACGAAGACCCAACAAATTCCTGAGTGTCAGCTCCTGGGAGTAGACAGCATTAATTACACAGGCGGTCAGAGGTGTGCCCATCAATTGCTGCTACTGTGCCCATCAAATGCCGCCAGTGTGCCCATCAATTTCTGCCAGTGTGCCCATCAAAGGCAGCTATTGTGCCCATCAATTGCCACTGTGCCCATCAATTGCTGCTACTGTGCCCATCAATTTCTGCCAGTGTGCCCATCAAAGGCAGCTATTGTGCCCATCAATTGCCACTGTGCCCATCAATTGCCAGTGTGCCCATCAATTGGTGCTACTGTGCCCCATAAATTGCTGCCAGTGTGCCCCATCAATTGTCGCTACTGTGCCCCATCAAATGCGCCAGTGTGCCCCATCAATTGTTGCTACTGTGCCCCATCAAATGCTGCCAGTGTGCCCATCAAATGCCGCTACTGTGCCCCATCAAATGCTGCCAGTGTGCCCATCAAATGCCGCTACTGTGCCCCATCAAATGCTGCCATTGTGCCCCATCAATTGCCGCTACTGTGCCCCATCAAATGCTGCCAGTGTGCCCCATCAATTTCTGCTACTGTGCCCCATCAAATCCTGCCAGTGTGCCCATCAATTGGTGCTACTGTGCCCCATAAACTGCTGCCAGTGTGCCCATCAATTGCTGCCAGTGTGCCCCATCATTTGTCGCTACTGTGCCCCATCAAATGCGCCAGTGTGCCCCATCAATTGCTGCTACTGTGCCCCATCAAATGCTGCCAGTGTGCCCCATCAAATGCCGCTACTGTGCCCCATCAAATGCTGCCAGTGTGCCCATCAAATGCCGCTACTGTGCCCCATCAAATGCTGCCATTGTGCCCCATCAATTGCCGCTACTGTGCCCCATCAAATGCTGCCAGTGTGCCCCATCAATTTCTGCTACTGTGCCCCATCAAATCCTGCCAGTGTGCCCATCAATTGGTGCTACTGTGCCCCATAAACTGCTGCCAGTGTGCCCATCAATTGCTGCCAGTGTGCCCCATCATTTGTCGCTACTGTGCCCCATCAAATGCGCCAGTGTGCCCCATCAATTGCTGCTACTGTGCCCCATCAAATGCTGCCAGTGTGCCCATCAAATGCCGCTACTGTGCCCCATCAAATGCTGCCAGTGTGCCCATCAAATGCCGCTACTGTGCCCCATCAAATGCTGCCATTGTGCCCCATCAATTGCCGCTACTGTGCCCCATCAAATGCTGCCAGTGTGCCCCATCAATTTCTGCTACTGTGCCCCATCAAATCCTGCCAGTGTGCCCATCAATTGGTGCTACTGTGCCCCATAAACTGCTGCCAGTGTGCCCATCAATTGCTGCCAGTGTGCCCCATCATTTGTCGCTACTGTGCCTCATCAAATGCGCCAGTGTGCCCCATCAATTGCTGCTACTGTGCCCCATCAAATGCTGCCAGTGTGCCCCATCAATTTCTGCTACTGTGCCCCATCAAATGCTGCCAGTGTGCCCCATCAATTGCCGCTACTGTGCCCCATCAATTGCTGCCAGTGTGCCCCATCAATTTCTGCTACTGTGCCCCATCAAATCCTGCCAGTGTGCCCCATCAATTGCTGCCAGTGTGCCCCATCAATTTCTGCTACTGTGCCCCATCAAATCCTGCCAGTGTGCCCATCAATTGCTGTTGCTGTGCCCCATCAAATGCTGCCAGTGTGCCCATCAAGCGCAGCCACTGTGCCCATCAATTGCTGCCAGTGTGCCGCATCAATTGCCGTTACTGTGCCCCATCAAATTCTGCCAGTGTGCCCATCAATTGCTGCTACTGTGCCCATCAATTGCCACCACTTTGTCCATCAAATGCTACCAGTGTGCTCATCAATTGCCGCTACTGTGCCCCATCAATTGCTGCCAGTGTGCCCATCAATTGCCTCTATTGTGTCCCATCAAATTCTGCCCGACACTTGCCTGTCTCGCAGCGGGTCTGTGGCGGTCTCATGCCCATCCTCCATGTCTTCTTCCGTCCTCTCTCAGGCGTCCAATCGCAGTGCCTGACGTTTCAGCCAATCAGGTGACCGGTAACAGACCCGAGCACCTGATTGGCTGAGTGGTGGTTCAGTGTTGGCAAAGCGAATTCCTTCACTTTGCTAACACACAGCTGACTGAATAGCGAACGCATAGCGTTGCGCCCGCTGTTCACCTTTTTGGGCACCTATTAGAGCCTAAGGCTCTAATCGGGTGCTTCCAAAAAAAAAAAAAAAAACATCCCCAACGGTGTAATTCAGGTGCCCGGCCCCCGAAAAAGGGGCCGAAAACCTGAATAGGGGGTGTCGGCGGCGACCGCATGAATCTATCCAATGCATGAATCTATCTATGGTGATGGGACGGTGCCAGGAGAGAGGGGGCGACGCCCATGCACCCTTTTATGGATGCATAAATTATATATTTTTTATATTTTGTTATAAAATTTTGAAAACTGGTAATTTTTCTCCTTGGTTGATGTGCCCTGGTGGGCACTGAGAGGTGACACTGATGGGTGGCACTAGGGCTGTGCAAAAAATTGATTCGATTTAAAAATCGAGTTGGAAGGTCATATCGATTCATATTTTGACAAAATTGATTTTTTTATTTTTTTCCCACGACCGACGCTGAAACCGCGCCAATCCTGAGGAGCTGCGGGCAGGAGTTTTTAGGCGAGGCCGCGGCCTCGCCTAAAACCTCCTGCCCGCAGCTCCTCGGGACCGGCGTGGTGTCCATAAAAAATAAAATAAAATAAAAACCTTTGTAAATCAAGTTTTTTTTTTTCTATAAAAAAAATCGCTGATTTTTTTTGGGGGGGGGGGGGGGAATTGCCCAGCTCTAGGTGGCACTGGTGGGCACTAAGAAATGGTACTAAAAGGTGGCATTTGATAGGTGGCACTGATGGGTGGCAGTGATGGGCACTGAAAGGCAGCACTGCTAGGTGGCACGGATGAGGCACTGATTGGCACCACTGGTGGGCATTGATAGGTGGCACTGGTGGGCACTTGCAGGTGGCACTGGCAGGGGGTACTGACGGCACAGAGGAGGCAGATGTGCCTCCTTCCTCTTCGGGACCGATGTCCCTTTCACATAAGCCGGTGATCGATTACCGGCTTTTGTTTACATCACGTGATTAGCTGTCATTGGCTGACAGCTGATCATGTGGTAAGGGACCAGGACCGGCCCCTTACTCGGATCTGTGATCAGCCGAGTCTCAGAGACTCGGGTGATCACAGCGGGGGCCCTCCCGGGGGGGGGGGGGGGTGGTGTTTCGCGCGGGGAACGTACAAAGGGGAGGACGTCTATCGATGTCCTCTCGGCATTCAGGGTTCAAACTGTAGCCGTCATTCGGCTATAGCGCGGGCGCCAAGTGGTTAAGGTGCAGAATTAACACAGCGAGTATTTCAAAATATTATTTGTTTATAAAAGTTAAAAGATGACAGAAAAAAAAATCCATCCAAAAATTATACAATACAGTTTTAAGAATGTGCGACTGAGAAAATTCTCAGCATGTTTCACCACATTTTTAGTAGCTTCCTCAGGACAATTACATTTATCGGGCATTATTTACTGAAATTAGATGGCCTGTCGGAAACGTGAGAGATGGTGGGGGTGAGAAGCCGGTTCATCGTTATGGGAACTGTTGGGGATAAAGAAGAGAAATTGTTTGGCAAAGATCCGGTGAGATGTCGCCCAGCATTGGGCATCTGAACTGGGATGAGCGGGTTTCTCCGATATCTGACGGACGGAGCCGCGTTGGGCACAGTCGGCTCAGGCGGTGAAGTCACACCGTTGGCCCACCACGTGAATGGCCTCCATTCTTATCCATGTGACCCCGTCACTCCATATCATGTCCCGTCACTGGAGATGGGGGGGGTAGCTTTGGGGTCACCGGCTGTAATCCGGCCCATGTGACCGCCGTGCGGTGATCCCTTCTATGTCATGTCCCCTCCCCCGCCTTCCATTGTTGAGGAAAAATCTCCTCCTGAACTTTTAGAAATCGGCGAGACGGAACTAATCTGAACGACTTCTGTTTTCCCTCCTAGGAGAAGATCGGCTGGAGAACGGAGGCCTCCCACCTGCTGGTCATCACCACCGACGACGTGCCGCACGTGGCGCTGGACGGGAAACTGGCTGGTTTGGTGCAGCCGAATGACGGTCGTTGTCACCTGGACACCAATAACGAGTACAGCGCCGCCGACAGGCTGGTAAGAATCGGATCTGCTACACAGCGGGTATATTTATATCAAGACAAATCCAGCACAGGGATGGTGGGAACCCCTCATAATGGGCACAGCGGGTGTACAGACCCGGGAACTCAGCACAGGGATGGTGGGAACCCCTCATAATGGGCACAGCGGGTGTACAGACCCGGGAACTCAGCACAGGGATGGTGGGAACTCCTCATAATGGGCACAGCGAGTGTAAAGATCCGGGAACTCAGCACAGGGATGGTGGGAACCCATCATAATGGGCACAGCGGGTATACAGACCCGGGAACTCAGCACAGGGATGGTGGGAACTCCTCATAATGGGGCACAGCGGGTGTACAGACCCGGGAACTCAGCACAGGGATGGTGGAAACCCCTCATAATGGGCACAGCGGGTGTACAGACCCGGGAACTCAGCACAGGGATGGTGGGAACCCCTCATAATGGGCACAGCGGGTGTACAGACCTGGGAACTCTGCACAGGGATGGTGGGAACCCCTCATAATGGGGCACAGGGGGGGTACAGACCCGGGAACTCGGCACAGGGATGGTGGGAACCCCTCATAATGGGCACAGCGGGTGTACAGACCCGGGAACTCATCACAGGGATGGTGGGAACCCCTCATAATGGGCACAGCGGGTGTACAGACCTGGGAACTCTGCACAGGGATGGTGGGAACCCCTCATAATGGGCACAGGGGGGGTACAGACCCGGGAACTCTGCACAGGGATGGTGGGAACCCCTCATAATGGGCACAGGGGGGGTACAGACCCGGGAACTCAGCACAGGGATGGTGGGAACCCCTCATAATGGGCACAGCGGGTGTACAGACCCGGGAACTCAGCACAGGGATGGTGGGAACCCCTCATAATGGGCACAGCGGGTGTACAGACCCGGGAACTCAGCACAGGGATTGTGGGAACCCCTCATAATGGGCACAGGGGGGGTACAGACCCGGGAACTCGGCACAGGGATGGTGGGAACCCCTCATAATGGGCACAGCGGGTGTACAGACCCGGGAACTCAGCACAGGGATGGTGGGAACCCCTCATAATGGGCACAGCGGGGGGTACAGACCCGGGAACTCAGCACAGGGATGGTGGGAACCCCTCATAATGGGGCACAGCGGGTGTACAGACCCGGGAACTCAGCACAGGGATGGTGGGAACCCCTCATAATGGGGCACAGTGGGTGTACAGACCCGGGAACTCAGCACAGGGATGGTGGGAACCCCTCATAATGGGCACAGCGGGTGTACAGACCCGGGAACTCAGCACAGGGATGGTGGGAACCCCTCATAATGGGCACAGCGGGTATATTTATATCGGAAACTCAGCACAGGGATGGTGGGAACCCCTCATAATGGACACAGCGGGTGTACAGACCCGGGAACTCAGCACAGGGATGGTGGGAACCCCTCATAATGGGCACAGCGGGTGTACAGACCTGGGAACACAGCACAGGGATGGTGGGAACCCCTCATAATGGGGCACAGCGGGTGTACAGACCCGGGAACTCAGCACAGGGATGGTGGGAACCCCTCATAATGGGCACAGCGGGTGTACAGACCCGGGAACTCAGCACAGGGATGGTGGGAACCCCTCATAATTGGCACAGCGGGTGTACAGACCCGGGAACTCAGCACAGGGATGGTGGGAACCCCTCATAATGGACACAGCGGGTGTACAGACC
>NC_053494.1:221358431-221383431 GCF_905171775.1 Rana temporaria | reverse complement strand
CTGTGCCCATTATGAGGAGTTCCCACCATCCCTGTGCTGAGTTCCCCGGTCTGTACACCCGCTGTGCCCCATTATGAGGGGTTCCCACCATCCCTGTGCTGAGTTCCCGGGTCTGTACACCCGCTGTGCCCATTATGAGGGGTTCCCACCATCCCTGTGCCCAGTTCCCGGGTCTGTACACCCGCTGTGCCCCATTATGAGGAGTTCCCACCATCCCTGTGCTGAGTTCCCGGGTCTGTACACCCGCTGTGCCCATTATGAGGGGTTCCCACCCTCCCTGTGCTGAGTTCCCGGGTCTGTACACCCGCTGTGCCCATTATGAGGGGTTCCCACCATCCCTGTGCTGAGTTCCCGGGTCTGTACACCCGCTGTGCCCATTATGAGGAGTTCCCACCATCCCTGTGCTGAGTTCCCGGGTCTGTACACCCGCTGTGCCCATTATGAGGGGTTCCCACCATCCCTGTGCTGAGTTCCCGGGTCTGTACACCCGCTGTGCCCATTATGAGGGGTTCCCACCCTCCCTGTGCTGAGTTCCCGGGTCTGTACACCCGCTGTGCCCATTATGAGGGGTTCCCACCATCCCTGTGCTGAGTTCCCGGGTCTGTACACCCGCTGTGCCCATTATGAGGAGTTCCCACCATCCCTGTGCTGAGTTCCCGGGTCTGTACACCCGCTGTGCCCATTATGAGGGGTTCCCACCATCCCTGTGCTGAGTTCCCGGGTCTGTACACCCGCTGTGCCCCATTATGAGGGGTTCCCACCATCCCTGTGCTGAGTTCCCGGGTCTGTACACCCGCTGTGCCCATTATGAGGGGTTCCCACCATCCCTGTGCTGAGTTCCCGGGTCTGTACACCTGGTCTGGTGGTTTTTGGTTTTGCTCTGCAGCCTCTGGTCATATGATATAATAGTGTTTCCTGTGTGTGAATTTAAACACAGAATTTTCTCGTGTGACTGAGCTGAACCTTTAAACTTATCAAAGTCAAATTTTCATAATGCACCCGAGCTGTGACCTGCTCATTGCCCCAGGGGGTGGTGGTGGGGTTGGATGGGCAGACAGCGAGGGGTGTGTTGGGGCACGCTCTGCTCTGCTCCGCTCTTTTGTCTTAGAAGAAATGTTTTACTTTCTAATTATAATCTGTCCCCCCCGGCCGGGTTCAGATCCTCGGGTGTCAGGAGATTGTACCGGGAAGATTTATTAATGTTCACAAACACAGAATTATCTTTGTATCGTTTTATGTTATTTTATAAAGAACTTTCATGTGTTGCAGAATATTCGCTCCAAGGTGGAATTAACCGTCTCCGAGACCCCGGATGACCTGGAGCTCAGCTTCACCGCCACGTGTCAGGATGGGGCGTCCTATCCGGGTGTGAGGAAGTGCGGGGAGCTGATGATTGGCGATACGGTGAGTGGTGAGGGCGCCGCGCCGCCATGTCTGAGGTTACTAGTGCACAAGCAACGCATCACTATTGTTAAGATGCCCCCCCCCATGCCATCAGTGTCTCCCCTTGCCGAGAACCCCTGCCCCCTCTTCTGTCTCATTGCCCCCCCCTCATATCTCCCTGCCCACATATTGCCTGCCCCCCCCTCCTCATATCTCCTGCCTCCCCTCATATCTCCTGTCCCTCCTCATATCTCCCTGTCCCCATATCTCCTGCCACCCCCCCATATCTCCCAGCCCCCCCTTGTATCTCCCTGCCCCCACGTCTCCTAGTGCACCCTGTGTTCCCCCCCATATTGCCTAGTGCACCCTCTGTCTCCTACTGCTCCCTTATATTTCCCAAGTGCATCCTATGTGTCTCCTGTTGTGGCCCCTGTGTGTCCCCACGTTTCCTGGTGTGTCCCTGTGTGTCCCCACGTTTCCTGGTGTGTCCCTGTGTGTCCCCACGTCTCCTGGTGTGCCCCTGTGTGCCCCCACGTCTCCTGGTGTGCCCCCACTTCTCCTGGTGTGCCCCTGTGTGCCCCCACGTCTCCTGGTGTGCCCCCACATCTCCTGGTGTGCCCCTGTGTGCCCCCACGTCTCCTGGTGTGCCCCTGTGTGCCCCCACGTCTCCTGCTGTGCCCCCACGTTTCCTGGTGTGCCCTTGTGTGCCCCCACGTTTCCTGGTGTGCCCTTGTGTGCCCCCACGTCTCCTGTGTGCCCCCACGTCTCCTGGTGTGCCCCTGTGTGCCCCCACGTCTCCTGGTGTGCCCCTGTGTGCCCCCACGTCTCCTGGTGTGCCCCTGTGTGCCCCCAGGTCTCCTGGTGTGCCCTTGTGTGCCCCCACGTCTCCTGGTGTGCCCCTGTGTGCCCCCACGTCTCCTGGTGTGCCCCCACATCTCCTGGTGTGCCCCCACATCTCCTGGTGTGCCCCTGTGTGCCCCCACTTCTCCTGGTGTGCCCCTGTGTGCCCCCACGTCTCCTGGTGTGCCCCTGTGTGCCCCCACGTCTCCTGCTGTGCCCCCACGTTTCCTGGTGTGCCCTTGTGTGCCCCCACGTCTCCTGTGTGCCCCCACGTCTCCTGGTGTGCCCCTGTGTGCCCCCACGTCTCCTGGTGTGCCCCTGTGTGCCCCCACGTCTCCTGGTGTGCCCCTGTGTGTCCCCATGTCTCCTGGTGTGCCCCTGTGTGTCCCCATGTCTCCTGGTGTGCCCCCATGTCTCCTGCTGTGCCCCTGCGTGTCCCCATGTCTCCCGGTGTGCCCCGTGTCTCCTGGTGCAATACTCTTGGATTATAAGAAGTTTGCAGACTTTACCCTGAATGTAAATATAGGTCACCTCCGCGTATGGTGACACACCCTGTCGTCGGGCAGACAACACTCTGTAATGTGTGTTCAGCTTCTGGCAGATCTGCTGACTCAGCACGGCACTCCTCTCCGAAAAGAATTTCATTGTGATTCTCAGGTTCATGTGATTAGAAGGGGGGGGGCGGTCATCGTATGTCATGCATATAAAACAAAATACAGCACCGCACTTTATCTGGCAATGGCAGTCAGGGAAATGGTCTTCATGTGGTGGTTGGGGGGTGGAGGGGCTTATTACATGAGGAAGTGTAATGGCAATAAATACAAGTGGCAGGGATGACAATCGTGTTTATCTACAAGAATTATCAATGTCTCAGTGTAGATATTAATCTTATCAAAGACTGAATAAATTGTTCCATATCCCACAAACTTAACGATCCTAGTCATTTATCTGCTTTCCTTTGATTGGTTCTAGAGAACCCTAGAGGGAATCGGTAACCGTTGGTTACAGTCAACTGATAACTCCTGATTGTTACGTTGTATCTCCTTTTTACAACCACAAATATATTTTCCTGTGTAGAACATACAGTTTGTTGATTCTCCTGGTCACCTAAGAGCAAGCATGTGCGTGATGATGTCACTAGCCCCGCCCAATCTATTTGGTCACTAGGGACTTCGTCAGGAGCGGCTTAGGAAAGCATTCGCTGTAGGTGTGCTCAGGTGCCAAGTCCAGATTCAAAATGGGAAATGTCATCTCTTCTATCTCTTGGGGTCCCCTCATATCTCCCTGCCCCCCTCCCCTCATATCTCCCTGCATTCCCCTCATGTCCAATTATGTCCCATCTTATTAGGGTCCCTCACTCTGTCCCATCTCTTCTATCTCTTGGGGTCCCCTCTCCCCCTGTGTCCCATCTTTTCTATCTCTTAGGGTCCCCCTTCCCCTGTGTCCCATCTGTTCTATCTCTTGGGGTCCCCCTTACCCTGTGTCCCATCTTTTCTATCTCTTGGGGTCCCCCCTCTCCCCCTGTGTCCCATCTTTTCTATCTCTTAGGGTCCCCCTTCCCCTGTGTCCCATCTGTTCTATCTCTTAGGGTCCCCCTTCCCCTGTGTCCCATCTGTTCTATCTCTTGGGGTCCCCCTTACCCTGTGTCCCATCTTTTCTATCTCTTGGGGTCCCCCCTCTCCCCCTGTGTCCCATCTTTTCTATCTCTTGGGGTCCCCCCTCTCCCCCTGTGTCCCATCTTTTCTATCTCTTAGGGTCCCCCTTCCCCTGTGTCCCATCTGTTCTATCTCTTGGGGTCCCCCTTACCCTGTGTCCCATCTTTTCTATCTCTTGGGGTCCCCCTTACCCTGTGTCCCATCTTTATCGCTTAGGGTCCCCCTTCCCCTGTGTCCCATCTTTTCTATCTCTTGGGGTCCCCCTTACCCTGTGTCCCATCTTTATCGCTTAGGGTCCCCCTTCCCCTGTGTCCCATCTTTTCTACCTCTTGGGGTCCCCCCTCTCCCCCCGTGTCCCATCTTTTCTATCGCTTGGGGTCCCCTCTCCCCCTGTGTCCCATCTCTATCTCTCTTGGGGTCCTCCTCCCCCTATGTCCCATATCCATATCTTCTACCTCTTGGGGTCCCCACTGCCGCTGTGTCCCATTTCTTGGGGTCCCTTCCTTCCCTTATTTCCCATCACTTCTATCCCTTAGGGTCCCATATTTTCCCTTGGGGGGGCCCCTCTCCCCTTATGTCTCGGGGTCCTACAACTTCTATTTCTCGGAATCCCCCCTTCCCCTATGTCCAATCTCTTCTTTCTTTTTGGGGTCCCTCTCCCCCTATGTCTCATCTCTCTCTTAACGTCCCCCCCCATGTCCCATCTTTTCTCTTGGCTCCCCTCCCCTTTATGTCTCGTCTATCTCTCGCCCCCCCCCCATGTCTAATCTTTTCTATCTTTTTGGGGTCCCTCTCCTCCTATGTCTTTTTAATCTCTCGGGGTCCCCCTCCCCCTATGTCTTATCTCTCTCTTAAGGTCCCCCCATGTCCCATCTTTTCTCTTGGCTCCCCTCCCCTTTATGTCTTGTCTATCTCTTGGGGTCCCAAAACTTCTACCTCTCGGCCCCCCCCCCCTATGTATAATCTTTTCTATCTTTTTGGGGTCCCTCTCCTACTATGTCTCTTTAATCTCTCGGGGTACCCCCCCCCTTTTCCCTATGTCCATCTTATGACTCCATGCTCTCCTGTCTCCCTCCAGGTTTCCTTCGAGGTTTCGGCGCAGGCGAGGAGCTGCCCTTCGCCGGGGACGGCGCACACCTTCACCATCAAGCCGGTGGGTTTCCGGGACGCGCTGGAGGTGACGGTGACTTACAATTGCAGCTGCGGCTGTTCTCACCTGGGGGAGGCGAGCAGCGGGAAGTGCAGCGGGAACGGGACCTTCACCTGCGGGGTCTGTAACTGTGACTCCGGCTTCCTGGGGGGGCGGTGCGAGTGCGGAGAGGACGACGACAGCAGTAGCTCGTCCCTGAACACCTGCCGGGAGTCGGAGAGCCACACCGTGTGCAACGGGCGAGGGAGGTGCATCTGCGGCCTGTGCTCCTGTTATGAGAGCGAATTCGGGCGCATCAGCGGCTCCTACTGCCAGTGCGACGACTTCTCCTGCGCCAGGTTCAAGGGAATCCTCTGCTCAGGTGAGTGATCTGTAATATTGTACTGTAACCTGTTCATAACACCCGCGGGGGAAAGGAAATCCGGGCACATGATTAAGCCCCAATGGTGGGGCGAAACGCGTTGGAGGGGGTCTACTGAGGCTATTTTTCATATGACACACAGCTTTGTATTGTGTGCAGTCTGAATGCCTTCTTATATATTTCTAGTCAAGGCCCATACTGTGATCTATGGTGGGGTTGGGGGAGGGGCAATTCATTGCCAGCAACACTAGCCCTGCTGGTCAGTAATCTGACCTCATATGTTGGGGGAAAAATAGAGACCATCTTCTGTATATCTCTCCCATACCTGCACAATGCTAATCTTTTTTGCTTTCAGATCTGAACCATTGGGTTATAGCGCCACCTGCAGGGGAAAGGACACAAGGCACAAAAACAAAAGCACAGCTCAGAGGCGACCTAGTGTCCATTCCTCCTATAGGTGGCAGTATAACCCAAAGGTCACAGAATTCCCGTGTCCCTCATTGGACTCCCAGGAACAAGGTTTTACAGTGAGTACAAAAATCTTATTTTACCCCAAACTCCTCCACTGTGGGAATTTTCCACTAAAGTGGACCTGTCACCGGATTAGGATTGGTTTGTGGTGCTGTGTAATATCTCTGGACAAATCAGATTTTTTATATTTTTTATATTCTGTGTGCAATGATGGCCAGTCCATAGGGGGCGCACGGGCTGTATACTCTGCTGTGATTCTGGGCTGTATACTCTGTCCTGGGATCCTGAGCTGTATACTCTGTCCTGTGAATTTGGGCTGTATACTCTGTCCTGTGAGTCTGGGGATGTATACTCTGTCCTGTGAGTCTGGGGCTGTATACTCTGTCCTGTGAGTCTGGGGCTGTATACTCTGTCCTGTGGTTCTGGGGCTGTATACTCTGTCCTGTGATTCTGGGCTGTATACTCTGTCCTGTGAGTCTGGGGCTGTATACTCTGTCCTGTGAGTCTGGAGCTGTATACTCTGTCCTGTGAGTCTGGAGCTGTATACTCTGTCCTGTGAGTCTGGAGCTGTATACTCTGTCCTGTGAGTCTGGGGCTGTATACTCTGTCCTGTGAGTCTGGGGATGTATACTCTGTCCTGTGATTCTGGGGCTGTATACTCTGTCCTGTGATTCTGGGGCTGTATACTCTGTCCTGTGGTTCTGGGGCTGTATACTCTGTCCTGTGAGTCTGGGGATGTATATACTCTGTCCTGTGAGTCTGGGGCTGTATACTCTGTCCTGTGAGTCTGGGGATGTATATACTCTGTCCTGTGAGTCTGGGCTGTATACTCTGTCCTGTGAGTCTGGGGATGTATATACTCTGTCCTGTGAGTCTGGGGCTGTATACTCTGTCCTGTGAGTCTGGGGATGTATACTCTGTCCTGTGGTTCTGGGCTGTATACTCTGTCCTGTGAGTCTGGGGCTGTATACTCTGTCCTGTGAGTCTGGGGATGTATATACTCTGTCCTGTGAGTCTGGGGATGTATACTCTGTCCTGTGATTCTGGGGCTGTATACTCTGTCCTGTGATTCTGGGGCTGTATACTCTGTCCTGTGATTCTGGGGCTGTATACTCTGTCCTGTGATTCTGGGGCTGTATACTCTGTCCTGTGATTCTGGGCTGTATACTCTGTCCTGTGATTCTGGGGCTGTATACTCTGTCCTGTGATTCTGGGGCTGTATACTCTGTCCTGGGATTCTGGGGCTGTATACTTTGTCCTGTGATTCTGGGGCTGTATACTCTGTCCTGTGATTCTGGGGCTGTATACTCTGTCCTGTGATTCTGGGGCTGTATACTCTGTCCTGTGATTCTGGGGCTGTATACTCTGTCCTGTGATTCTGGGGCTGTATACTCTGTCCTGTGATTCTGGGGCTGTATACTCTGTCCTGGGATTCTGGGGCTGTATACTCTGCCCTGGGATTCTGAGCTGTATACTCTGTCCTGGGATTCTGGGGCTGTATACTCTGTCCTGGGATTCTGGGGCTGTATACTTTGTCCTGTGATTTTGGGGCTGTATACTCTGTCCTGTGTTTATGGGGCTGTATACTCTGTCCTGGGATTCTGGGGCTGAGTACTCTGCTGTGATTCTGGACTGTATACTCTGTCCTGTGATTCTGGGGCTGTATACTCTGTCCTGTGATTCTGGGGCTGTATACTCTGTCCTGTGATTCTGGGCTGTATACTCTGTCCTGTGATTCTGGGGCTGTATACTCTGTCCTGTGATTCTGGGGCTGTATACTCTGTCCTGGGATTCTGGGGCTGTATACTCTGTCCTGGGATTCTGGGGCTGTATACTCTGTCCTGTGATTCTGGGGCTGTATACTTTGTCCTGTGATTCTGGGGCTGTATACTCTGTCCTGTGATTCTGGGGCTGTATACTCTGTCCTGGGATTCTGGGGCTGTATACTCTGTCCTGTGATTCTGGGGCTGTATACTCTGTCCTGTGATTCTGGGGCTGTATACTCTGTCCTGTGAGTCTGGGGCTGTATACTCTGTCCTGTGATTCTGGGGCTGCTTGTGATATATTTCAGACAGCGGTTTGATAATTGTGCTGCGGTGTTGGATCTGTTAATGTTTTATTGCTCCCGTTTATTAATTCCCTCTGTGAACATATTTGTACTTCCTCTGTTGAGCGCGTGCGTGTGCGCTGCTTGTGTGTGTGCCGGGATTTTTCTGATGTCAGCACTTATGATATGGAGCCGGGTGTCATTATTCGATGTGTATAGTATTATCCTCTGTGATCCTCGATCGTTGTCATCATTCGATGTGTATAGTATTATCCTCTGTGATCTTCGATCGGTGTCATTATTCGATTTGTATAGTATTATCCTCTGTGATCTTCGATCGGTGTCATTATTCGATGTGTATAGTATTATCCTCTGTGATCTTCGATCGGTGTCATTATTCGATGTGTATAGTATTATCCTCTGTGATCTTCGATCGGTGTCATTATTCGATGTGTATAGTATTATCCTCTGTGATCTTCGATCGGTGTCATTATTCGATGTGTATAGTATTATCCTCTGTGATCTTCGATCGGTGTCATTATTCGATGTGTATAGTATTATCCTCTGTGATCTTCGATCGGTGTCATTATTCGATGTGTATAGTATTATCCTCTGTGATCTTCGATCGTTGTCATTATTCGATTTGTATAGTATTATCCTCTGTGATCTTCGATCGGTGTCATTATTCGATGTGTATAGTATTATCCTCTGTGATCTTCGATCGGTGTCATTATTCGATGTGTATAGTATTATCCTCTATGATCTTCGATCGTTGTTGTTATTCGATGTGTATAGTATTATCCTCTGTGATCTTCGATCGTTGTCGTTATTCGATGTGTATAGTATTATCCTCTGTGATCTTCGATCGTTGTCATTATTCGATGTGTATAGTATCCTCTGTGATCTTCGATCGTTGTCATTATTCGATTTGTATAGTATTATCCTCTGTGATCTTCGATCGGTGTGTCATTATTCGATTTGTATAGTATTATCCTCTGTGATCTTCGATCGTTGTCCTCATTCGATGTGTATAGTATTATCCTCTGTGATCTTCGATCGTTGTCGTTATTCGATGTGTATAGTATTGTCCTCTGTGATCTTCGATCGTTGTCATCATTCGATGTGTATAGTATTGTCCTCTGTGATCTTCGATCGGTGTCATTATTCGATGTGTATAGTATTATCCTCTGTGATCTTCGATCGGTGTCATTATTCGATGTGTATAGTATTATCCTCTGTGATCTTCGATCGGTGTCATTATTCGATGTGTATAGTATTATCCTCTGTGATCTTCGATCGTTGTCATTATTCGATGTGTATAGTATTATCCTCTGTGATCTTCGATCGTTGTCGTTATTCGATGTGTATAGTATTGTCCTCTGTGATCTTCGATCGTTGTCATCATTCGATGTGTATAGTATTGTCCTCTGTGATCTTCGATCGGTGTCATTATTCGATGTGTATAGTATTGTCCTCTGTGATCTTCGATCGTTGTCATTATTCGATGTGTATAGTATCCTCTGTGATCTTCGATCGTTGTCATTATTCGATGTGTATAGTATCCTCTGTGATCTTCGATCGTTGTCATTATTCGATTTGTATAGTATTATCCTCTGTGATCTTCGATCGGTGTGTCATTATTCGATTTGTATAGTATTATCCTCTGTGATCTTCGATCGTTGTCCTCATTCGATGTGTATAGTATTATCCTCTGTGATCTTCGATCGTTGTCGTTATTCGATGTGTATAGTATTGTCCTCTGTGATCTTCGATCGTTGTCATCATTCGATGTGTATAGTATTGTCCTCTGTGATCTTCGATCGGTGTCATTATTCGATGTGTATAGTATTGTCCTCTGTGATCTTCGATCGTTGTCATTATTCGATGTGTATAGTATTATCCTCTGTGCTCCGGCTTCTCTTTGTAGATGAGGATTATTATCCGGTAATTGCTGCCCCCCGTCTGAGACTTTTATTTCTGGCAGCGTCTCGTCCTCTTCCGTCCTTCCCGTTGTGACAGCTGGAGATGAAATAATTTTACAATCTAGTCCATCTGTCGGGTCCAGTAGCCAATAGAATTAAAGAGAACGAGGGCGGCCATTGCTGACCCGATGGGTGATGTTGCTGATGTAATGGGTGAAAAAAGGAATGCATTGCAGTGCTCAATTTAAAAAAAAAAACTTGCTAATTAGCATGGCTACTTGGGGTCACTATCTGCAGGTACGGCCACTTGGGGTCACTATCTGCAGGTACGGCCACTTGGGGTCACTGTCGGAGGACATGGCCACTTGGGGTCACTATCAGGGAGTTTGGCTACTTGGGGTCCCTGTCAGTGGACATGGCTACTTGGGGTCACTATCAGTAGGCAGGGTTACTTAGGGTCGCTATCAGTGGGTACGGCTACTGGGGGTCACTATCAGTGGGTACGGCTACTGGGGGTCACTATCAGAGGACATGGCTACTTGGGGTCACTATCAGAGAACATGGCTACTTGGGGTCACTATCAGTAGGCAGGGTTACTTAGGGTCGCTATCAGTGGATACGGCTACTGGGGGTCACTATCAGAGGACATGGCCACTTGAGGTCACTATCAGCGGGTACAGCCACTTGGGGTCACTGTCGGCAGGTACGGCCACTTGGGGTCACTGTCGGAGGACATGGCTACTTGGAGTCACTATCAGGGAGTTTGGCTACTGGGGGTCCCTGTCAGCGGGCATGGCTACCTCCTAATGCCGCCTCGTGGTGCCAGCAGTGCCCATTTGCCTGGCTGGCTCTGGCTGTGATGGTTGCAGTCAGTGACCCCAAACATCAGATTCTCTATAATGATACATTGTTACTTGTAGTTTTCTTAAATATCTCAGAGGAAGAGTGGGGGGCAGGGCTCTGGTTGTTGAAAAACTCATCTAAATCTATCTAAATAGTTGTGTTGTGGTGAGGGCTGCATGTTGTTGTTGTTGTTGTTTTGGAGCGTCTGACCTTCTGTAGGCCGCAAATGCCGACCCTTCCATCCCCCGCCGCTGGACTGAATCTCATGTAACTGTCTAATTGTGTTCCTGTCCCTTGTATCTCCCGTATACCGGAGGTCCCTTGTATCTCCCGTATACCGGAGGTCCCTTGTATCTCCCGTATACCGGAGGTCCCTTGTATCTCCCGTATACCGGAGGTCCCTTGCATCTCCCGTATACCGGAGGTCCCTTGCATCTCCCGTATACCGGAGGTCCCTTGCATCTCCCGTATACCGGAGGTCCCTTGCATCTCCCGTATACCGGAGGTCCCTTGCATCTCCCGTATACCGGAGGTCCCTTGCATCTCCCGTATACCGGAGGTCCCTTGCATCTCCCGTATACCGGAGGTCCCTTGCATCTCCCGTATGCCGGAGGTCCCTTGCATCTCCCGTATACCGGAGGTCCCTTGTATCTCCCGTATATCGGAGGTCCCTTGTATCTCCCGTATACCGGAGGTCCCTTGTATCTCCCGTATATCGGAGGTCCCTTGTATCTCCCGTATATCGGAGGTCCCTTGTATCTCCCGTATATCGGAGGTCCCTTGTATCTCCCGTATGCCGGAGGTCCCTTGTATCTCCCGTATGCCGGAGGTCCCTTGTATCTCCCGTATGCCGGAGGTCCCTTGTATCTCCCGTATATCGGAGGTCCCTTGTATCTCCCGTATATCGGAGGTCCCTTGTATCTCCCGTATATCGGAGGTCCCTTGTATCTCCCGTATATCGGAGGTCCCTTGTATCTCCCGTGTGCCGGAGGTCCCTTGTATCTCCCGTGTGCCGGAGGTCCCTTGTATCTCCTGTATACCGGAGGTCCCTTGTATCTCCTGTATACCGGAGGTCCCTTGTATCTCCTGTATACCGGAGGTCCCTTGCATCTCCCGTATACCGGAGGAGGTCCCTTGTATCTCCCGTATACCGGAGGAGGTCCCTTGTATCTCCCGTATGCCGGAGGTCCCTTGTATCTCCCGTATGCCGGAGGTCCCTTGTATCTCCCGTATGCCGGAGGTCCCTTGTATTTCCCGTATACCGGAGGTCCCTTGCATCTCCCGTATGCCGGAGGTCCCTTGCATCTCCCGTATACCGGAGGTCCCTTGCATCTCCCGTATACCGGAGGTCCCTTGTATCTCCCGTATATCGGAGGTCCCTTGTATCTCCCGTATACCGGAGGTCCCTTGTATCTCCCGTATATCGGAGGTCCCTTGTATCTCCCGTATATCGGAGGTCCCTTGTATCTCCCGTATACCGGAGGTCCCTTGTATCTCCCGTATACCGGAGGTCCCTTGTATCTCCCGTATATCGGAGGTCCCTTGTATCTCCCGTATATCGGAGGTCCCTTGTATCTCCCGTATATCGGAGGTCCCTTGCATCTCCCGTGTACCGCAGGTCCCTTGCATCTCCCGTGTACCGCAGGTCCCTTGCATCTCCCGTGTACCGGAGGTCCCTTGCATCTCCCGTGTACCGCAGGTCCCTTGCATCTCCCGTGTACCGCAGGTCCCTTGCATCTCCCGTGTACCGGAGGTCCCTTGCATCTCCCGTGTACCGCAGGTCCCTTGCATCTCCCGTGTACCGCAGGTCCCTTGCATCTCCCGTGTACCGCAGGTCCCTTGCATCTCCCGTGTACCGCAGGTCCCTTGCATCTCCCGTGTACCGCAGGTCCCTTGCATCTCCCGTGTACCGCAGGTCCCTTGTATCTCCCGTATATCGCAGGTCCCTTGCATCTCCCGTATGCCGGAGGTCCCTTGCATCTCCCGTATGCCGGAGGTCCCTTGCATCTTCTGTATATCGGAGGTTGGCTCTTTATTCCATGAAAGTTACTTTGTATCTGTTCCTGGCTCCTTCCTGTTCTTTATCTATCCCGGATGTTGTAAAGTCTCACTTCTCTCGCCCCCACATTCCAGCTCTATAAATACATCTCTGATGATTGATGAATAATGTAGATGTGGGGTTGGCGGTTTCCGTCCTCCTTCGTACACAACACGCGGCGGCACGCTGGAAATATCCTTTCCTGGCACTCTGTATCCGCTCTGAGGAATAATTCTGTCCGGTCAGTGCCCAGAAATAATCGTTATGAATAATGAATGTAGGGGGCGCTGTGTTTAGTCTTTGAGTTAAATGAAGGGTAATGAGGTGATAAATATTGATGGCTGGAAACAGGAAGTGTGTCGTTCTAATATTCAATAAGAGCGCCAGGGACACCATACTGTCCAATGTCCATCCAGTGCCTTCCACTCTCCGTCCAATGTCCTTCCACTCTCCGTCCAATGTCCTTCCACTCTCCGTCCAATGTGTGTCCAATGTCCTTCTACTCTCCATCCAATGTCCATCCAGTGCCTTCCAAATGTCCGTCCAATGTCCTTCTACTCTCCGTCCAATGTCCTTCCACTCTCCGTCCAATGTGTGTCCAATGTCCTTCTACTCTCCGTCCAATGTCCATCCAGTGCCCTCCAAATGTCCGTCCAATGTCCTTCCACTCTCCGTCCAATGTCCTTCCACTCTCCGTCCAATGTCCATCCAGTGCCTTCCAGATGTCCGTCCAATGTCCTTCCACTCTCCGTCCAATGTCCTTCTACTCTCCGTCCAATGTCCTTCTACTCTCCGTCCAATGTCCTTCCACTGTCCTTTTACTCTCCGTCCAATGTCCTTCCACTCTCCGTCCAATGTATATCCAGTGCCTTCCAAATGTCTGTCCAATGTCCTTCCACTCTCCGTCCAATGTCCTTCCACTCTCCGTCCAATGTCCATCCAGTGCCTTCCAAATGTCCGTCCAATGTGTGTCCAATGTCCTTCCACTGTCCTTCCACTGTCCGTCCAATGTGTGTCCAATGTCCTTCCAAATTGCTGTCCAATGTCCATCCAATGTCCTTCCAAATGTCCGTCCAATGTCCTTCCACTCTCCGTCCAATGTGTGACCAATGTCCTTCCACTGTCCGTCCAATATGTGTCCAATGTCCTTCCACTGTCCGTCCAATATGTGTCCAATGTCCTTCCAATGTCCATCCAGTACCTTCCAAATGTCCATCCAATGTCCTTCCACTCTCCGTCCAATGTCCTTCCACTCTCCGTCCAATGTGTGTCCAATGTCCTTCCACTCTCCGTCCAGTGTGTGTCCAATGTCCTTCCACTCTCCGTCCAATGTGTGTCCAATGTCCTTCCACTCTCCGTCCAATGTGTGTCCAATGTCCTTCTACTCTCCGTCCAATGTCCTTCCACTCTCCGTCCAATGTGTGTCCAATGTCCTTCTACTCTCCGTCCAATGTCCTTCCACTCTTCGTCCAATGTCCTTCCAAATTGCTGTCCAATGTCCTTCCACTCTCCGTCCAATGTGTGTCCAATGTCCGTCCAATGTCCTTCCACTCTCCGTCCAATGTGTGTCCAATGTCCGTCCAATGTCCTTCCACTCTCCGTCCAATGTGTGTCCAATGTCTGTCCAATGTCCTTCCACTGTCCGTCCAATGTGTGTCCAATGTCCATCCAAATTTCTATGCAATTTATGTGCAATTTCTGTCCAATGTCCGTCCAAATTTCTGTCCAATGTCCGTCCAAATTTCTGTCCAATGTCCGTCCAAATTTCCTTGCAATATCCGTTCGATGGTTTTCCAAATTTCTGTCCAGTGTCCGTCCATACAATAGATGGAGGAGAATCTGGAGTCCATCTATACATTTACAGCAGAAACTTTCAGGATTGTTCTGCAGTCACCCACACATCTTAAAGCCTCATACACACGATCAGATTATCGGACACATTTTTTTTTGTCCGTTTTTTGTGGCATGCTAGTCTCCTATGGAAAGTGAAGAAGTTCCTCATCATACGAAAAATTTCTCATACGACAGAATTCCACTTCAGAAGTGACATCATAGTTTTGTATGAATTCTTTTGTTTCTGCGCATGCGTAGTCTCGCTCTTATGTTTTTTTTTTTTTTTTACGAAAACCGTACTAATGAAATGAAAACCGGACGTTGTGTTCACATACAACAAACATTTTATAGCCGGCACATTCAGTTTTCGTTGCCCGAAAATTTGGAATCGGCTGTTGAAAGCACCATACCAACGATCCGAAAATCGGCAGATTGTTCGTCAGACAAAATTTTACTTCTGATTGTGTGTCCGGGCCTTAAGGCCTCCTCTTCAGTCTGGCACTGGTGTATCGGCTCCTCCCCTTCAGACTTGCATTGGTGTTCTGGCTCCTCCCCTTCAGTCTTGCACAGGTGTACTGGCTCCTCCCGTTCAGTCTTGCACAGGTGTACCGGCTCCTCCCCTTCAGACTTGCATTGGTGTTCTGGCTCCTCCCCTTCAGTCTTGCACAGGTGTACTGGCTCCTCCCGTTCAGTCTTGCACAGGTGTACCGGCTCCTCCCCTTCAGTCTTGCACAGGTGTACCGGCTCCTCCCCTTCAGTCCTGCACAGGTGTACCGGCTCCTCCCCTTCAGTCTTGCACAGGTGTACTGACTCCTCCCCTTCAGTTTTGCACAGGTGTACTGACTCCTCCCCTTCAGTCTTGCACAGGAGTACTGACTCCTCCCCTTCAGCCTTACACAGGTGTACCGGCTCCTCCCCTTCAGTCTTGCACAGGTGTACTGACTCCTCCCCTTCAGTCTTGCACAGAAGTACTGACTCCTTCCCTTCAGTCTTGCACAGGTGTACTGACTCCTTCCCTTCAGTCTTGCACAGGTGTACTGACTCCTTCCCTCCAGTCTTGCACAGGTGTACTGACTCCTCCCCTTCAGTCTTGCACAGGTGTACTGACTCCTCCCCTTCAGTCTTGCACAGGTGTACTGACTCCTCCCCTTCAGTCTTGCACAGGAGTACTGACTCCTCCCCTTCAGTCTTGCACAGGTGTACTGACTCCTCCCCTTCAGTCTTGCACAGGTGTACTGACTCCTCCCCTTCAGTCTTGCACAGGTGTACTGACTCCTCCCCTTCAGTCTTGCACAGGTGTACTGACTCCTCCCCTTCAGTCTTGCACAGGCGTACCGACTCCTCCCCTTCAGTCTTGCACAGGCGTACCGGCTCCTCCCCTTCAGTCTTTCACAGGCGTACCGGCTCCTCCCCTTCAGTCTTTCACAGGCGTACCGGCTCCTCCCCTTCAGTCTTTCACAGGTGTACCGGCTCCTCCCCTTCAGTCTTTCACAGGTGTACTGACTCCTCCCCTTCAGTCTTGCACAGAAGTACTGACTCCTTCCCTTCAGTCTTGCACAGGTGTACTGACTCCTTCCCTTCAGTCTTGCACAGGTGTACTGACTCCTTCCCTTCAGTCTTGCACAGGTGTACTGACTCCTTCCCTCCAGTCTTGCACAGGTGTACTGACTCCTCCCCTTCAGTCTTGCACAGGTGTACTGACTCCTCCCCTTCAGTCTTGCACAGGTGTACTGACTCCTCCCCTTCAGTCTTGCACAGGTGTACTGACTCCTCCCCTTCAGTCTTGCACAGGTGTACTGACTCCTCCCCTTCAGTCTTGCACAGGTGTACTGACTCCTCCCCTTCAGTCTTGCACAGGTGTACTGACTCCTCCCCTTCAGTCTTGCACAGGTGTACTGACTCCTCCCCTTCAGTCTTGCACAGGCGTACCGACTCCTCCCCTTCAGTCTTGCACAGGCGTACCGGCTCCTCCCCTTCAGTCTTTCACAGGCGTACCGGCTCCTCCCCTTCAGTCTTTCACAGGCGTACCGGCTCCTCCCCTTCAGTCTTTCACAGGTGTACCGGCTCCTCCCCTTCAGTCTTTCACAGGTGTACCGGCTCCTCCCCTTCACAGGTGTACCGGCTCCTCTCCTGGACTGAAATGGCTTCCTCTGATTGCACTGCACACTGTGAGCTTCTCACTACGTGCATTAATGAGAAGTGAGCCAATGAGGAGATAGCGGGGGGAGGGCAGAGTTCACTTCCAAGCCGTGGCTTGGGATGAACACGCAGCGGTGCCCCCAGGGCAAGATGGAGGAGCCAGGAGCGAGGGACCCAAAAAGAGGAGGATCGGAGTTGCTGCACAGAGCAGGTAAGTACAACATGTTTTTTTGTTTTTTTTAAACCATTCGTATCTGTGCGACTTGAGGCCCGTAGACCTCCACATTACACGGCCATTTTTTCAAGTCGCATCGCAATCGTGCGACTTTCAGGTCACCCAAGTGTGTGAAAGGGGCCCGAGTGGCACAGATATAAACGGTACTCATTGGGAGACGTGGGGTGTGACTTTGCGGTCCGGGGTCACGTGACCGGCCACACAAGTATAAATGGGGGATAAATCTGTATCGCGACCTTCAGCTCTTCATTGGCGGTCGTTATTTGGTTGATAATTTGTAGAAATCGTAAAACTTCATTTATTTTCTCCCAAATACATTATTTTTATCCATCACATTTTTCTACAGAAGACTTTTGTGTCTTTTTATTTTTTAAAGACATTCTCCGTCTCTAGCGGGGGAGGGACCTACTGACCCCAGTTAAAGGGTTAAGTCGCAGAGCCTGTCCAGGGGGGCCATTGTGTGGGACAGACGCCGTTGCTGGTGGGGGGGATAATTAAACTGGGTCAAGGCATCAATACTTCATCTGTCGGTGGAGGCGCTGCGGGCGCACAGCCCCTGGATCGGCTCCTATACATCATCTACAATGCCCGCTATTCACTGCAATGTGGAGGACAAGACGATCGGATGGATTTATGACCGACCGGAAATTACTGAAAGATTACACTTTTTTTTTTTATTCTTTTATGCCTTTTGAATAAACGTAAATTAACTACTTAAGACCCGGACCTTTATGCAGGTAAAGGAGCGGGCCAGTTTTTGCGATTTTGGCACTGCGTCGCTTTAACTGACAATTGCGCGGTGGTGCAACGTGGCTCCCAAACAAAATTGACGTCCTTTTCCCCCCCACAAATAGAGCTTTCTTTTGGTGGTATTTGATCACCTCTGCGTTTTTTATTTTTTGCGCTATAAACAAAAATAGAGCGACAATTTTGAAAAAAAACAATATTTTTTCCTTTTTTTTCTATAATAAATATTCCCAAAAAATATATATAAAAAAAATGTTTTTTTTCCTCAGTTTAGGCCGATACGTATTCTTCTACCTATTTTTGGTAAAAAAAAAAATCGCAATAAGCGTTTATCGTTTGGTCTGCGCAAAATTTATAGCGTTTACAAAATAGGGGATAGTTTTATTGCATTTTTGTTAATATTTTTTTTTTTTACTACTAATGGCCGCGATCAGCGATTTTTTTTCGTGACTGCGACATTATGGCGGACACTTCGGACAATTTTGACACATTTTTGGGAAAAGCCCCCCATGACCTGGATGGGGTAAGTGCAGACCTCTGGGGGGGGGGGGTGTTTGCCCCCCCCCCCCCAAAAAGATGAAGCACCAGCCGTCACTGTGAAGATCTTAAAGTTTTAAATTTAAAAAAAATTTAACAACCCTCCCCCGTCTGGGTGATTATCTGGATTTTGTTGCAGATTCCAACCTTTTGTTATTCTGAAGAAATAGCCGGTTTGTTTCTCTGTGTCCATCTGAATCTGTATGGAAGTGGCGTTATAAATCGGCTGCTGCACCTGCAGGGCTCTAATGAGGAAAGTGGCCGGGTCCCTTCAGACATGATTTTTTTTTCAATTGAGAATATCTTACCAAAAATGGACATTTGTGTTGCAGGGGATGCCCAAAATCTGACTCGTATCTCGGTGCAGACTTCTGGGAAAATCAGTGAGCCAATCACACAAGCAGGAAATAACATTTCTGGGGGGGGCGGGGTCTGTATACTATCTGTGTGCAGAGCGCCTCCAGGTGGCCATATACAGAAAATGGCTGCAGATGGGAAAGGAAAGGGAATTTTTAATGACATTTAATTACAATATAACTTGTGTAGCGATTGTATTCCCCGTATAATTTATATATTTTGCTATTATTTTTTATTTATTTTTTTGCACAAAGGGGGAGGCGACCTTTAATATTCCACCTTTTTGTAAAAAAAAAAAGAAGTACTAAAAGGTTAAATTATTAATTTATTTTGTATCGGAGTCTGCAATGCCATGGAGGGAAGGTGCAATGCTCAGTCTCCTGCAGACTCTTCCTCCGGGAAGGTGCAATGCTCAGTCTCCTGCAGACTCTTCCTCCGGGAAGGTGCAATGCTCCGTCTCCTGCAGACTCTTCCTCCGGGAAGGTGCAATGCTCAGTCTCCCGCAGACTCTTCCTCCGGGAAGGTGCAATGCTCGGTCTCCTGCAGACTCTTCCTCCGGGAAGGTGCAATGCTCAGTCTCCTGCAGACTCTTCCTCCGGGAAGGTGCAATGCTCAGTCTCCTGCAGACTCTTCCTCCGGGAAGGTGCAATGCTCCGTCTCCTGCAGACTCTTCCTCCGGGAAGGTGCGATGCTCAGTCTCCCGCAGACTCTTCCTCCGGGAAGGTGCAATGCTCGGTCTCCTGCAGACTCTTCCTCCGGGAAGGTGCGATGCTCAGTCTCCTGCAGACTCTTCCTCCGGGAAGGTGCAATGCTCAGTCTCCTGCAGACTCTTCCTCCGGGAAGGTGCAATGCTCAGTCTCCTGCAGACTCTTCCTCCGGGAAGGTGCAATGCTCCGTCTCCTGCAGACTCTTCCTCCGGGAAGGTGCAATGCTCAGTCTCCTGCAGACTCTTCCTCCGGGAAGGTGCAATGCTCCGTCTCCTGCAGACTCTTCCTCCGGGAAGGTGCGATGCTCAGTCTCCTGCAGACTCTTCCTCCGGGAAGGTGCAATGCTCAGTCTCCTGCAGACTCTTCCTCCGGGAAGGTGCAATGCTCGGTCTCCTGCAGACTCTTCCTCCGGGAAGGTGCAATGCTCAGTCTCCTGCAGACTCTTCCTCCGGGAAGGTGCAATGCTCGGTCTCCTGCAGACTCTTCCTCCGGGATGGTGCAATGCTCAGTCTCCCGCAGACTCTTCCTCCGGGAAGGTGCGATGCTCAGTCTCCTGCAGACTCTTCCTCCGGGAAGGTGCAATGCTCAGTCTCCCGCAGACTCTTCCTCCGGGAAGGTGCAATGCTCAGTCTCCTGCAGACTCTTCCTCCGGGAAGGTGCAATGCTCAGTCTCCCGCAGACTCTTCCTCCGGGAAGGTGCAATGCTCGGTCTCCTGCAGACTCTTCCTCCGGGAAGGTGCGATGCTCAGTCTCCTGCAGACTCTTCCTCCGGGAAGGTGCAATGCTCGGTCTCCTGCAGACTCTTCCCCCGGGAAGGTGCAATGCTCAGTCTCCTGCAGACTCTTCCTCCGGGAAGGTGCAATGCTCAGTCTCCCGCAGACTCTTCCTCCGGGAAGGTGCGATGCTCAGTCTCCTGCAGACTCTTCCTCCGGGAAGGTGCAATGCTCAGTCTCCTGCAGACTCTTCCTCCGGGAAGGTGCAATGCTCAGTCTCCCGCAGACTCTTCCTCCGGGAAGGTGCAATGCTCAGTCTCCTGCAGACTCTTCCTCCGGGAAGGTGCAATGCTCAGTCTCCCGCAGACTCTTCCTCCGGGAAGGTGCAATGCTCAGTCTCCCGCAGACTCTTCCTCCGGGAAGGTGCAATGCTCAGTCTCCTGCAGATTCTTCCTCCGGGAAGGTGCAATGCTCAGTCTCCCGCAGACTCTTCCTCCGGGAAGGTGCAATGCTCAGTCTCCTGCAGACTCTTCCTCCGGGAAGGTGCGATGCTCAGTCTCCTGCAGACTCTTCCTCCGGGAAGGTGCGATGCTCAGTCTCCTGCAGACTCTTCCCCCGGGAAGGTGCGATGCTCGGTCTCCTGCAGACTCTTCCTCCGGGAAGGTGCGATGCTCGGTCTCCTGCAGACTCTTCCTCCGGGAAGGTGCAATGCTCGGTCTCCTGCAGACTCTTCCTCCGGGAAGGTGCAATGCTCGGTCTCCTGCAGACTCTTCCTCCGGGAAGGTGCGATGCTCGGTCTCCTGCAGACTCTTCCTCCGGGAAGGTGCGATGCTCAGTCTCCCGCAGACTCTTCCTCCGGGAAGGTGCGATGCTCAGTCTCCTGCAGACTCTTCCTCCGGGAAGGTGCAATGCTCAGTCTCCTGCAGACTCTTCCTCCGGGAAGGTGCGATGCTCGGTCTCCTGCAGACTCTTCCTCCGGGAAGGTGCGATGCTCAGTCTCTTGCAGACTCTTCCTCCGGGAAGGTGCGATGCTCAGTCTCCCGCAGACTCTTCCTCCGGGAAGGTGCAATGCTCAGTCTCCTGCAGACTCTTCCTCTGGGAAGGTGCGATGCTCAGTCTCCTGCAGACTCTTCCTCTGGGAAGGTGCAATGCTCAGTCTCCCGCAGACTCTTCCTCCGGGAAGGTGCGATGCTCAGTCTCCTGCAGACTCTTCCTCCGGGAAGGTGCAATGCTCAGTCTCCCGCAGACTCTTCCTCCGGGAAGGTGCGATGCTCAGTCTCCTGCAGACTCTTCCTCCGGGAAGGTGCGATGCTCAGTCTCCTGCAGACTCTTCCTCCGGGAAGGTGCGATGCTCAGTCTCTTGCAGACTCTTCCTCCGGGAAGGTGCGATGCTCAGTCTCCTGCAGACTCTTCCTCCGGGAAGGTGCAATGCTCAGTCTCCTGCAGACTCTTCCTCCGGGAAGGTGCGATGCTCAGTCTCTTGCAGACTCTTCCTCCGGGAAGGGGCAATGCTCAGTCTCCCGCAGACTCTTCCTCCGGGAAGGTGCGATGCTCAGTCTCCTGCAGACTCTTCCTCCGGGAAGGTGCAACGCTCAGTCTGGGTCTGTGATACAGTGGGGGAGGGGTGGAAAGTTTCCGCCCGGTACACCAGTGTTTGGAAAGGTTGATGCGGCGCTGTCCGCTGGCCGCTCTCCAGGAATCACAATTATTTTGCGGCCAAACATCAGGATTTTGTTGGGAGGCTAAAAATAGAGGAAAGAAAACACGGAGTTGTGCCGGCGGCGGTGACGGGGCGCAGACTTCTGGGAAGCGGCTGGGTGGCGGCGCGTCGGGTTCATGTCAGACTCCTCTGTGTTGTGGGGAACCCAGGAGCTCCGACACGTCCCGAGGATCGCCGAGTCACTCCGGGTCGGGGGTCAGATAACATGAAGCTGTATGGTTGGTGCCCACAGTGCCCGCCAACCTACCATAGTGGGCTGCAGTGCCCCTCAATGTCTCACATTGCCCCCCTAAGTGCCCACAGTGCCTTCCAACCTCCCAATGTCCCACAGTACTTCCAAGCCCTCTAGGTGCCCATAGTGCCCGCCAACTTCCCATAGTGGGCTGCAGTGCCCCTCAATGTCTCACATTGCCCCCAACCCCCATAGTTGCCTCCCCCACAGAAAGCTCATCCCCTACAGGACCACCTGGTGCAGAGTCCTCTATACAGAGCGCAGGGGTCAGGAGTGTCTATGTATGCCCCCTGTGCTCTATGTATGCTCTCTGTATTCTAGGTATGCTCTCTGTGCTCTTTCTGTGCCCTATGTATGCTCTCTGTGCTCTATGTGCGCTCCCTGTGCTCTATGTATGCTCTCTGTATTCTAGGTATGCTCTCTGTATGCTCTCTGTGCTCTACGTGTGCTCTCTATGTGCTCTATGTATGCCCCCTGTGCTCTATGTGTGCTCTCTGTGCGCTCTCTGTGCTCTATGTGTGCTCCCTGTGCTCTATGTGTGCTCCCTGTGCTCTATGTGTGCTCCCTGTGCTCTATGTGTGCTCCCTGTGCTCTATGTGTGCTCCCTGTGCTCTCTCTGTATGCTCCCTGTGCACTCTCTGTATGCTCCCTGTGCACTCTCTGTATGCTCCCTGTGCACTCTCTGTATGCTCCCTGTGCTCTATGTGCAGTCTCTGTGGTCCCTCTGTGCTCCCTGTGCTCTATGTGCTCTCTCTGTGCTCTCTGTATGCTCTCTCTGTGCAGTCTCTGTGCTCCCTCTGTTCTATGTGCAGTCTCTATGTGTGCTCTCTGTGCTCTCTATGTGCAGTCTCTGTGCTCCCTGTGCTCTATGTATGCTCTCTCTGTGCTCTCTGTATGCGCCCTGTGCTCTCTGTATGCCCTCTGTGCTCCCTGTGCTCTATGTATGCTCTCTCTGTGCTCTATGTATGCTCTCTCTGTGCTCTCTGTATGCTCTCTCTGTGCTCTATGTGCAGTCTCTGTGCTCTCTCTGTGCTCCCTGTGCTCTATGTATGCCCTCTGTGCTCTGTGTGCTCCCTGTGCACTCTCTGTGCTCTATGTGCAGTCTCTGTATGCTCTCTCTGTGAGCTCTCTGTATGCTCTCCCTGTGCTCTATGTGCAGTCTCTGTATGCTCTCTCTGTGAGCTCTCTGTATGCTCTCCCTGTGCTCTATGTGCAGTCTCTGTATGCTCTCTCTGTGAGCTCTCTGTATGCTCTCCCTGTGCTCTATGTGCAGTCTCTGTATGCCCTCTGTGCTCCCTGTGCTCTATGTATGCCCTCTGTGCTCTCTCTGTGCTCTCTCTGTGCTCCCTGTGCTCTATGTATGCACTCTCTATGCTCTCTCTGTGCTCTCTCTGTGCTCCCTGTGCTCTATGTGCACTCTATGTATGCACTCTCTATGCTCTCTCTGTGGTCCCTCTGTGCTCCCTGTGCTCTATGTGCAGTCTCTGTATGCTCTCTCTGTGAGCTCTCTGTATGCTCTCCCTGTGCTCTATGTGCAGTCTCTGTATGCTCTATGTGCAGTCTCTCTGCTCCCTGTGCTCTATGTGCAGTCTCCATGTTGGATGTGCTGAGATCGGTGACATTCCTCTGCTCTGACATGTCGGAGTCATTTGGGGGCCCCGGAATTCCCTTCATCTCCATTATTACTCTTGAGGGACAGGAGACACAGAACATTATAATCAGAGGACTCGGTGATTATATATAATCGTCTCTCGGGAGCGGGGGAGGGGAGTGACTGTAACTCTCCTCCACAGTCATATGAAGCTGACCCTTCATCCAATGAGCAGCCGTTGTCGGCATTGCCGCGGTCACTTCCTGTGCCGCACACTCCTCCCCTCCTCTCATTACAAGGAATAGAACTCCACCTGAAATGACTAGGCACAGCCAGGCTGGGGAGGAAAGGGCTAGATGATGCCGGACGTCCTCCAGACAGGAAATGAGGCGCTCTCTCTCTAACTTCCTGCAGCTTCTAATGCACATGGTGAGAAGCTCACAGTGTGCAGGGAAATCAGAGGAAGCCGCTTCAGTGGAGGGGAGGAGTCGGTACACCTGTGCGTCACTGAGGGGTGGGGGGGGGGGGGTATAAGACCGGGGGGGGGGGAGGGGGTGGATATAAGAATGAGGGGGGGGCAGGGGGAGGATATAAGAATGAGGGGGGGCAGGGGTGGATATAAGACCTGGGGGGGGCAGGGGGGGGATATAAGAATGAGGGGGCAGAGGGAGGATATAAGACAGGGGGGCAGGGGGTGGATATAAGATCTGGGGGGTGCAGGGGGTGTATATAAGAATGGGGGGGGGAGAGGGAGGATATAAGACCTGGGGGGGGGCAGGGGGTGGATATAAGATCGGGGGGGGTGGATAAAAGAATGAGGGGGGGAAGGGGGAGGCTATAAGACCTGGGGGGGCAGGGGGGGATATAAGAATGGGGGGGGCAGGGGGGGATATAAGAATGAGGGGGGGCAGAGGGGGATATAAGAATGAGGGGGGGGGGGGGCAGAGGGAGGATATAAGACTGGGGGTGGATATAAGAATGGGGCGGGTAGAGGGACAATATAAGACCTGGGGGGGGGGGCAGGGGGTGGATATAAGAATGGGGGGGTAAAGGGAGGATATAAGACCTGGGGGGAAGGGGGAGGATATAAGACCTGGGGGGGGGAGGGGGTAGATATAAGAATAAGGGGGGGTAGAGGGAGGATATAGGACCGGGGGGGGCAGGGGGTAGATATAAGAATAAGGGGGGGGTAGAGGGAGGATATAGGACCGGGGGGGGGGCAGGGGGTAGATATAAGAATGAGGGGGGGCAGAGGGAGCATATAAGACCTGGGGGGGCAGTGGGTGGATATAAGAATGAGGGGGGGGGGCAGTGGAAGGATATAAGATCTGGGGGGCAGTGGAAGGATATAAGACCTGGGGGGGGGGGGCAGGGGGTATAAGAATGAGGGGGGGGGCAGTGGAAGGATATAAGATCTGGGGGGCAGTGGAAGGATATAAGACCGGGGGGGGGCAGAGGGAGGATATAAGACCGGGGGGG